>NW_027195220.1:0-92500 GCF_038502225.1 Cherax quadricarinatus | reverse complement strand
TGCGTGGAACAGTCTTCCCAGTGGGGTGATAGAGGCTAGGACCTTGGGTAGCTTTAAGAAGAGACTGGACAAATATATGAGTGGGAGGGGCTGGGTTTGATTGGTGTTGGGGGGTGCGGGAGTTGTTTCTTGAGAAGCTTTAGGTAGAGATCGTTTTGATAAGGACCTGCCTCGTATGGGCGAGTAGGCCTTCTGCAGTGTTCCTACATTCTTATGTTCTTATGTTCTTACTTCAGAACACCTGTGACAACCTGATTCCTCCTTTTTCTTCTCCCTCTTCCCTTTCTTTTTTCTCCTTTGGGTTGTCTTTCTTCTGCCCTGTATATTTGTTTCATCTATATTTAATTTATTTATCCCCCCCCCCGTGTTCTTGCTGTGGGCACCTAGCTCCCTTGCAGTGCTCCTCTTTCTTAGTATTTGACTGGCTCCTCCTCCTCATTACCTCCCCCACTACTACTACTACCTTCTACCTTCACTACTACTATTGCTACTACCACCTCCTGCCCATATATACCCCTCCCTCTCTCCTTTTCCTTAGCATGACTTGGTAAATGGTCCAAGTCAGACCGAAATGTCATCGTAAGCTCCTCTCTTCTATGTGTGGGTTATTTGTGTATCGTTCCAGTCACGGTATTGTTACTTTTTTTGTTATAAACCTTGGGTAGTTTCAAATTTAAGTTGGCTAAATATACAGGCGAGGGGTTGGATTTGAGTGGGACTTGCACATGAGTAAATAAATTCTCATAAAGTTGGTAGAATTACCGACAATATGTAAAGTAAAAGGACACAAGTGCAACTAATGTGACATTTATTGTGGCAACGTTTCGCTCTCCAGGAGCTTTATCAAGCCATGGCTTGATAAAGCTCCTGGAGAGCGAAACGTTGCCACAATAAATGTCACATTAGTTGCACTTGTGTCCTTTTACTTTACAAATAAATTCTCAAAAACTTATTTCTTGGGTAGCATTGAAAATTGGGTTGGGCAAATATTTTGTTAAAGGGATGGATTGTGAAGGACCTGCCTAGTATGGGCCAACAGGCCTGCTGCAGTGTTCCTCCTTTCTTATGTTCTTATGTACAGAGGAATATAATAGTTGGATGTACATACCAAAAGCCCCTTTGTATGCAGAGCATTTCAGGCAAACTTAGTAATTAACTTTAGATTAGTAAGGCAATAATACATAGTTCATATGGTCATTAGACGAGTCACAGTGAGTACAGTAGAATTGTATATTCTATCAGGTAACACTACACAGTTTTGTGTAATAAAGTTGGTAGAATAACCGACAATATGTAAAGTAAAAGGACACAAGTGCAACTAATGTGACATTTATTGTGGCAACGTTTCGCTCTCCAGGAGCTTTATCAAGCCATTACAAACAATACATGGACACAGAGGGTATATAAAGGCTCAGAGTGAGGTGAATACTAGTGAGGTACCATTTCGATGTTCACTAGTGGTAGTAGTAGTGGTAGTAGTGGTGGTAGTGACAAAAGTAATACAATATGGTAGAGCAATTAATTCGTACATGAGTAAAAGGATATAAAAGCTATTACTTGGGTAACATAAAAATAGGTTGGACAAATATAAACTGGAATGAGGCAGCTTGTTTCAGTGTTCACTCTCTGTGCTTTGTGTAGTATAACAGGAGAGACTATGTGATGGCAGGGTTTACTGTTTTCAGGAGGATTCTTGCTAAGACTTCGGAGATGGTGAAGCTCCCGTTGTTTTGTTTAATTGTATTCGAAACAGCGATCAGTGCTGATTCGAGGCACTTGCGTCTGCGGAAATTAGTTTCTTTGATAACTAATTGGGCGTCTCTGAATTTCATGAGATGATTGGTGGAATTTCGGTGTTGTACACAGGCGTTGTTCAGGTTATCGTTCCTACATGCGTAAATGTGTTCATTGAGGCGGGTGTCGAGGTTTCTGGCTGTTTCACCTACGTAAATCTTGTCACAGCCTCCACAGGGTATAGTGTAAACTCCTGCATTGACTGGTTCGTGGTGCTTGGATTTTGTCCTGGTTATATCCTTTATTGAAGTGCTAGAAGCGATGGCGACTCTGGTGTTAGCTTGTGAAAGTGCTTTTGAGACGTTCAGTGCAACCTGACTGTTGGGAAGAATTATAACTTTGCTGGGAGTGGTGTTGATGCGTGGAGAATTTATGATCTGAAGAGCTCTTTTCTTGCAGTCTTTGATGAAGAAAGAAGGAAAATGTAACTCTGTGAATGTTTGGTGAATGTATGTACACTCCTCGTCAAGAAACTCAGGACTACAAATTCGGTATGCTCTTAGGAAAAACCCGATGATGATGCCTCTTTTGGTCTTGGTATCTTGACTGGAATAGAAGTGTGTGAGATCATTTTTATTGGTGGGTTTCCGATAAACTTGAAATCTTAGGTTGTTGTCTACTTTGTGAATGAGGACGTCGAGGAAAGGTAGCTTGTCATTGGACTCTTCTTCTAGTGTAAACTGGATCGCCGGTTCAACTGCGTTGAGCCTTGCCTGAAGATCCCGTACATCAAAACGTTTTGGAGTTATTACGAGGACATCGTCCACGTAACGTAACCAATTGACGCTTGAAGGGATGATGTTGGCGAAGTGTTCGGACTCTAGGTGTTCCATGTATAAGTTGGCTAGGACGGCACTGATGGGGGACCCCATTCCCATGCCGTAGGTTTGTTTGTAGAGCTTGTTATTGAAAGAAAAACAGTTGAAATTAACACAGAGTTCAATTAAGTCAACGAAATCTCCGGGAGGTAGAGGAAGATTAAGGTCCTGATTGACTTTACGTCGTAGAACCTCGATAGCTTTTTTGGTAGGTACTTTTGTGAAGAGGGAAGTCACATCCAAACTGCTTAGTTTCTTGTTACGGATGGAGAGGTTACGGATGCGGTTGAGAAGATCACCTGAGTGTTTAAGATGAGCGGGGCTGATGGTCCACAGAAGGCAGGAAAGATGTTTGGCAAGAACTCCGGCTAGTTTGTGTGGAGCACTGCCTATTCCTGACGTGATTGGTCTGAGAGGAATATTGTGTTTATGGGTCTTGGGTAAACCATACATGTGTGCTGGTTTAGGGTTGCTTGGTAACAAGTACAGAAGTTTCTTCCCTTCTCAAGTGCGTTTGAGTATTTGTCTGGTTTTGTATAGAAAATCTTTGGTGAGCGTCTCCCACTGTTGAGTGCTGATGGGTTCGTATGTAGATTGATCATTCAAAAGGTCCATCATTTTAGTGTTGTAGTCACTGGTGTTGAGGATGACGACTCCACCTCCTTTGTCGGCGGTGGTGACGATAATGTTGGGGTCGTTGGCGAGGTTCTTAAGGGCAGTGATGTATCGTCTAGGAAGATTAGAAGTAGAAGGTTCACATAAAGCAGTGAGAAGGCCCTGTATATAACCCTTCTGGAAGTTGCTGTCACTGTGTCTATGGTTCCTGGTAACTAGATTAAGTTGATAGTAACCTCTCCATCCGTAACAAGAAACTAAGCAGTTTGGATGTGACTTCCCTCTTCACAAAAGTACCTACCAAAAAAGCCATCGAGGTTCTACGACGTAAAGTCAATCAGGACCTTAATCTTCCTCTACCTCCCGGAGATTTTGTTGACTTAATTGAACCCTGTGTTAATTTCAACTGTTTTTCTTTCAATATCAAGCTCTACAAACAAACCTACGGCATGGGAATGGGGTCCCCCATCAGTGCCGTCCTAGCCAACTTATACATGGAACACCTAGAGTCCGAACACTTCGCCAACATCATCCCTTCAAGCGTCACTTGGTTACGTTACGTGGACGATGTCCTCTTAATAACTCCAAAACGTTTTGATGTACAGGATCTTCAGTCAAGGCTCAACGCAGTTGAACCGGCGATCCAGTTTACACTAGAAGAAGAGTCCAATGACAAGCTACCTTTCCTCGACGTCCTCATTCACAAAGTAGACAACAACCTAAGATTTCAAGTTTATCGGAAACCCACCAATAAAAATGATCTCACACACTTCTATTCCAGTCAAGATACCAAGACCAAAAGAGGCATCATCATCGGGTTTTTCCTAAGAGCATACCGAATTTGTAGTCCTGAGTTTCTTGATGAGGAGTGTACATACATTCAGCAAACATTCACAGAGTTACATTTTCCTTCTTTCTTCATCAAAGACTGCAAGAAAAGAGCTCTTCAGATCTCAAAAGTACTTTCACAAGCTAACACCAGAGTCGCCATCGCTTCTAGCACTTCAATAAAGGATATAACCAGGACAAAATCCAAGCACCACGAACCAGTCAATGCAGGAGTTTACACTATACCCTGTGGAGGCTGTGACAAGATTTTCGTAGGTGAAACAGCCAGAAACCTCGACACCCGCCTCAATGAACACATTTACGCATGTAGGAACGATAACCTGAACAACGCCTGTGTACAACACCGAAATTCCACCAATCATCTCATGAAATTCAGAGACGCCCAATTAGTGATCAAAGAAACTAATTTCCGCAGACGCAAGTGCCTCGAATCAGCACTGATCGCTGTTTCGAATACAATTAAACAAAACAACGGCAGCTTCACCATCTCCGAAGTCTTTGCAAGAATCCTCCTGAAAACAGTAAACCCTGCCATCACATAGTCTCTCCTGTTATACTGCACAAAGCACAGAGAGTGAACACTGAAACAAGCTGCCTCATTCCAGTTTATATTTGTCCAACCTATTTTTATGTTACCCAAGTAATAGCTTTTATATCCTTTTACTCATGTACGAATTAATTGCTCGACCATATTGTATTACTTTTGTCACTACCACCACTACTACTACTACTACTACCACTAGTGAACATCGAAATGGTACCTCACTAGTATTCACCTCACTCTGAGCCTTTATATACCCTCTGTGTCCATGTATTGTTTGTAATGGCTTGATAAAGCTCCTGGAGAGCGAAACGTTGCCACAATAAATGTCACATTAGTTGCACTTGTGTCCTTTTACTTTACAAGATGCAGCCACCACAATTAAAATATCTCTCCAATGTCAACATTACCTCCCCTCCTTCAGAGTACATTAACTCTACTTATACTCGCCTCCAAAAGACAAGTGTGACTAACAAGAATCCCTGAATTCCACCATGTTATCTTACTTGCCTTCCTACAACATGTAATGCCAGAGTTTGGTGGTAGAGTAAGAGTGGTAGTGTAATCAAGTACCTGGATGGTGTGGGTGTGGGTGGGTGGTGGTTGGTGCTGGAGAGCATGGAGATATAGTTGACCATCTTGTAAAGTTATCCTGGAGTAGCAGAGGTCATCTTGGTCTTGCTGGACAGCCAACACCAGGCCAGCCTCCACCAGCCTCTTGATGCTCTCACTCATCCCACGAAGATCATCAACCTGTAGACAGTGTCACTAACATTATCACCTGTGTGTAGTGTCAATACCATTATCTTCTACATAAAATGTCAGCACCAGTACCACCTGTGTGTGGTGTAAGAACCATTATCACTAGTGTATTCACTAGACCATTAATTAACCTTCTGACTGTCTTCGTCGAATAAATATGTCTTACAAGCCATTGTGTTTGATGTATTGATACACCAAAATTCTAGCAGCTTCAAATCAAGTGGGAGAGAGCTGGTAGGCCCACATGTGAGAGAATGGGTCTGTGTGGTGGGTGTACACAGCATGAAAAAAATCAGACCCAGTGGTGCATTGTGGAAAGCCCATTTCTGTACGCCTTGTTCACCATGCCCCGTGGTAAGAAACTCCTTACTCCCCGGTGAATTGGGAATCTTCTGTTCCCAAGTGATGACTAATAAACTTACCCTAAATACTGATGAAACCTATTTCATTCAGTTTGGAAACAAAGCTGCAAATGTTCCACTTAACATAATGCTAAATGGATCATCAGTCAAGACTTGCAGAGGGAAAATTCCTAGGTATCCACCTTGACAATAGCCTTAAGTTCCAGACACACATACAACAAATCGCCAAGAAAATATCTAAGACTGTAGGCATACAAGAAAGATACGGTACTATGTTCCACAATCAGCTCTCCTGGCACTGTACCATTCACTCATATATCCTTATCTCACATATGGAATTTTTGCATGGGGATCAACATTAAATCATCTAAGACCTCTAATAACCCAGAAAAAGGAAGCAGTAAGAATAACAAATTCCCACTCCTGCCAGCATACTCCACCAATTTTCAAAAGCCTGAATCTGCTCACCATTAAGAACATCCATACTTATTCATGTGCCTACTACATACACAGAACAATACACACAAATATAAACCCTCTACTTCTCCTCACCAACCTTAACAGGACATGACCACAACACAAAACACAGATCTCTTTTTGATATACCTCGTGTCCATATCGCACTGTGTAAAAACTATGCACATAAAGGGCCCCAAAATATAGAATTTATTACCAGAAGATACTTAAGTAACCCAGTCAGAAAATCAATTTAAGACTTCTCAAAAGCCACTTAATTACCCTAGACTAAATGCTAAATATTCAGTACTCACATACTCAATATGTACTCCCATATCATAATTTCAACAATTACTTTTGAACCTTTTATTCATTGTTGACAGAAATGTAATTGAATCATTGTTTTCACAAAAAGCATTTTTGAATATATGAATATATCTTTTCTTAGGTAGTAGGTTGGTAGACAGCAACCGCCCAGGGAGGTACTACTGTCCTGCCAAGTGAGTGTAAAATGAAAGCCTGTAATTGTTTTACATGATGGTAGGACTGCTGGTGTCCTTTTTTCTGTCTCATGAACATGCAAGATTTCAGGTATGTCTTGCTACTTCTACTTACACTTAGGTCCCACTACACATACATGTACAAGCATATATATATACACACACTCCTCTGAGTTTTCTGCTATTTTCTTTCTAGTTCTTGTTCTTGTTTATTTTCTCTTATCTCCATGGGGAAGTGGAACAGAATTCTTCCTCCGTAAGCCATGCGTGTTGTAAGAGGCGACTAAAATGCCAGGAGCAAGGGGCCAGTAACCTCTTCTCCTGTATATATTACTAAATGTAAAAGGAAAATCTTTCGTTTTTTTTCCTTTTACCCACCCCGCCTCGGTGGGATACGGCCAGTGTGTTGAAAGAAAGAATACATCTTTTGTCTTATATAGATTCACTTATAATTAATAATCTACTGAACAACTATGATATAATTCCTAGTGTTAGGTAGTCAGTAAGCCAATAATGTTAAGTCGGCCCATAATGCCTAGGCATAACAGAGGCTCTCTTTGTATTGTAACCCATTATTGTAAATACATAATCTCAATGTACTATTTGCAAAGACATAAATAAATAAAATAAATAGTTCTAACACTGATGGAAGTGCCAGTGAAGGTGAATTTCACGGTTTTGAGGAGGGTATGGCTGAAAGCAGTGCCCAGGATAACGTAATTAGTGATGAAAACGCAGACGGCCCACAACCTTCCACCACTGGTGCTGGGCCGCCTCATTCACATTCACCCGTGCCAGGGCGAAAGAGGAAACTATTTCCCCATATACACGACTCAGATGTGAGCAGTGAAAATGATAGTGATAGTGATTTCCAAGCTACTGAATGCAGCTTGAGTTGCGACAGTGAGGGGCAATATTCTCCAGTGAAGCGGCAGTATGTACGATGCAGCATGCATTCTGGTGGTGTGCCACATGCCATTCTAAGGGGAAATAGTAAATCTCAGAGTACATCCTGTGACCCTACACCACGAACTGATAGTGAAAATCACAATGATATTGTTACAATGGGGATGGATAATGTGCATAGGGCAGAAGGTGGTGGTGGTGGTGGTGGTGGTGGGTGGCGGCGGCGGCGGCGGCGGCGGCGGCAGTGAGATACGTCATGTGGCATCAGCAGCGGCCCACTCTGGTATCCACGCCATTAATTCAGCACAGCCACAACAAAGGCCACCCTCAACCACTTCCACACTCCCACAACCACAACCACCTGTCAGTATTTAGTACCCACCAGCAGACCGCATCTGGGATTGGCAGCAAGGTGCCAATTTTGTTCCCAATCTCCATTACTTTGATGAAACACAAAGTGGAATACTGCCATCGTGTACACTTGGGAACAATCCAAATTAATTTCCCCATAAGAAATAATGGAAATCCAATTAATCCATTCCAGACACCCAAAAGTATTAAACAAAATAATTCTTTTATATGAAATATACATTTCCCTACACAGAAAATAATGATACATGCAGAGTATAACATTACTAAAATGACGCTTACCTTCATTCAAGACTTATTGATGAGTGATGAGACAGGAGGGGAGAGGATGGAGGTGTACTTGTGTTTGGAAGGGAAATCACCTTCTATAAGGACATTAGGTACTAAGTCCTTTTCCAGGGTTACTACCTTTCTATGTTTTTTTAATGTCACTAGTCCCAAGAACCCTGTCACACCAAAAATCTGTCCAGAGAGCTCTGTTTCTGGGACACAACACTGCCATTGTAGATGTTGCCAACACGGCCTGCAACAGATGTGTCAGGGTGATGTTCATTCATAAATGTTTGCACTTCCGTCCACTTTGCACAAATGTCCTTAACCCTTAATTTGTCCAAATGTGGATCTACGTTTATGTGCGTAGCACTCCGACCTTGATTTTCTCCATAAGAAAGTATGTAAAAAAAAGTAGATCTACGTTCGGAGCGCTACGCAAGCAAACTCAGAACTACGTTTGGACAGTTTAACCCTTTCAGGGTCCAGAGGCCCTCTCCGAGACTTGTTCTCAGGGTCCCCCCAATTTAAAAAAAAAAAAATTCTTATGAAAAGATAGAGAATCTTTTCCCCGATCATAATGACACCAAAAGTATGAAATTTGATGGAAAACTTACGGAATTATGCTCTTGCGAAGTTAGTGGTCCCGACGATGTTTACGCATCGGCGATTTTGCCCACTTTGACCCCTATTTTCGACCAATTCCAGTGTACTAGTCAACAAAAATCATACCCATTTCGCTAGAACTCCATTTTTTTTCTACCGAATGAGTACAAGAAACCATCCATTTACCGATTTCAGCTATCCAATACAGTGGTCAGAATTTAGCAATTTTGCCAATTTCACACAAATTTCAAAAGATGCCAATCTCCAAATAGGGTCCAGAATAAACAAGAAAGACATTCCTGGCACTAAGATAACATTTCCTCTGTTCATTAGTAACGTCCTCACGCCCCTCTTACATTCGTTTGCTTTCCATTTTGAATTTTTATTCTCACAAAAAAATAGAAGATTTACTGTTATGCAGACTACTGCATTAGTGTAGAAATGGTATAAATAATATCGGCGCACTTGTGAGAGAATATTAGACTCACCAGTTGACGTGTTTTGGACGCTTAGAATATTTGTTTACTTTTGAACTTTGGTAAAAATCGAACATTTCTGATACTTTGAGCTCAATTTCAAGGTATTTTTCATTGTAAAACCAGTCAAAATCATCTCAATTTCTGTAATATGTCTTCCATTCTATTAAATGAGACCAGGAAAACTAGAATACAACAATAAATACCATACAAAAATACAGTGCAAAGTCGCTGTTTTAATCCAAAAACGCGGTCAAAGTTTTTTTTTTCCTCATTACGCACTGTGTGCTGCAGGATTTTTTTTATACTGCTCACACTGACCATATAGACCCATTCTTTCATATGTAGGCCTACCAGCTTTCTCACTAGATTTGAAGGCGCTAGAATTTATGAGTACTAGTATGTCAAGGACCCTGGCACGTAAACCGTACTAGCACGGCCGAAACCCTGAAAGTGTTAAGGGTTAATATTTGAAGGCAGCACCTTCCTCCATCTTTCTTCCTCCTCCTCTGAAGGAAATTCCTGAGCTCTTGCAGCTCTGTAGTGGTTAGCTGTTCATCGTCGTCCCCCACCAACTTTTCCCACATCCTCCAAACTCACATCCAACCCCATGGAATTCCCCAATGCCACAATAGATTCCACAACTGCCATAGGTTCCTCAGGGTCAGCCCCAATTATTATTATTATTATAATCAAAAAGAAGCGCTAAGCCACAAGGGCTATACAGCGCTGCAGGGTAGGGAAGGAAGCAAGGGAATTGGATGGCCGGAGGGAGGGGGGATGATCAGCAGGTTACAGAAAACAGCGGGGCAGGGGATAGTACGGGGGTAGAGGGTAGCAAGAGATACAAGTAGAAAGGGCTGAAAGTATCAGAATTTGTGAAGTAAGTCAGTCGTTGTCAAAAAGTCAATAAGAGAGTCCGGATGAAAGGTGGGTCCATCAGCGAGAAGGGAAGGTAAAGAGAGAGCAGCGGGGCGAAGACGACGACAGAGGTAAATTCTGCGTGCTCGTTGATAAAGTGGGCAGTCCAACAGAATGTGGCTGACTGATAATGGAGCTTGGCAATTCTCACAGAGAGGAGCAAGACGCCTCTCCATGAGATATCCATGAGTAAGACGAGTATGGCCAATGCGAAGACGGGAGAGAGTAGTCTCCCAACCTCGACACTGGTGATAAGAAGACGGCCAGTAACCTATACTCGGTTTAATAGACTGAAGTTTGTTGCCGAGCATAGTAGACCAACGTTTTTGCCAACGGGTGTGAAGGTGGGAAGATATTACAGCAAAATAGTCCGTACATGGAATACCTTTGTAAGAAACTGGTAGGTCATGTACTGCTGACCGCGCAGCAGTGTCTGCCTGTTCATTGCCCTGTACGTCAACATGACCAGGGACCCAACAAAAAACAATATCTTTATGCTTAGTAAAGATGCGGCGTAGCCAAAGTTGGATACGGAGGACTAAGGGGTGAGGTGTATCAAATTTTTGTATAGCCTGTAAAGCACTAAGGGAGTCTGAGACAACCACAAATGATGACACAGGCATAGATGCAATACGGATAAGTGCTGTAAGGATGGCATATAATTCAGCAGTAAAAATACTAGCTGAAGATAGTAAATGCCCTTGTACGACGCTGTCCGGAAACACTGCTGCGAATCCTACGCCGTCAGAAGACTTAGAGCCATCTGTGTACACAGCAATGGCATGAGAATGAGAGTGAAAGTGGTCAAGAAAAAGAGAGCGGGAAGCGACCGTAGACAGTTGGGCTTTCGAGCAAGGGAGGGAGAAAGAACAGACTCGAACAGCTGGGACCTCCCAGGGGGGTAGGGAAAAGTGAGATGCTACATGTACATAGAAAGGTGGTAGTTGAAGAGAAGACAAGAGCGAATGAAGGCGAAGAGAGAAGGGACGGAGTAAGCAGGGGCGGCGAACAAATAAAGAATGTCTACTAATATCAGTGACCATTCTATAAATGGAAGGATTGCGGAGATCATGAGAGCGTACATAGTAGCGCAGGCAATGGGCATCACGGCGATCGGATAAGGATGGAACGTTCGCTTCTGCATAGAGGCTTTCGACAGGGGAAGAGCGAAAAGCACCAAGGCATAAACGTAATCCTTGGTGATGAATGGGGTTAAGGCTAGAGAGAGTAGCAGGAGATGCCGCTGAATAGATCTGGTCACCATAATCAAGTTTCGATAAAATAAGGGTGGAATGTAGGTGAAGGAGGGTTCGACGATCAGCTCCCCACGAAAGATGAGCAAGGGTTTTAAGAAGGTTCAGCCGGCTGTGACAAGTTGCCTTCAGAGAGGTAATGTGAGGTTTCCAGGATAACCTACGATCAAAGAGGAGGCCCAGAAACTTGACTGTATCACGTTCAGGGATACGTGAGCCATAGAGGTACAAAGGATGATCAGAGATGACAGAGCGTCTAGTGAAAGTGATTTGGTGGGTTTTAGTGCTGGAAAATTTAAACCCATGTGTGGTGGCCCAATTGGAAACACGGTCGACTGCATGCTGGAGAGAAACTGTAAGGAGGTGACAGTCAGCGCCTGCACAGGCAATAGCAAAGTCATCAACATAGAGTGATGACCAAATATTTGATGGAAGACTAGAGGCCAAATCATTAATAGCAAGGAGAAAAAGTGTTGTGCTCAGAACACATCCCTGGGGGACACCTTCAGCTTGGACAAAGTCCGGGGAGAGCACATTATTAACCCGAACACGGAAATGCCTGTCAGTTAAAAAGTTCTTAAGGAAGGATGGTAGATTGCCTCGAAGGCCTAAGGAGTGGGCTTGGGCTAAAATATTATACCTCCAAGTTGTGTCATATGCCTTCTCAAGGTCAAAAAATATGGCAATAACTGAGTGGTTATTCACAAAGGCATTACGAACATACGTATCCAAGCGCAGTAAGGGGTCTATGGTAGAACGTCCCTTACGAAAGCCATATTGACGAGTGGAGAGACTGTTGTGTGTCTCTAAATACCACACTAAACGTCTATTTACTAGACGTTCCATTACTTTGCAAACTGCACTGGTAAGAGCAATGGGACGATAGTGGGAGGTTTCATGTCCCGTAGTGCCTGGTTTGCGGAAAGGGAGAACAATGGCGGATTTCCACAGCTGTGGAAGAACTCCTTGTGACCAAATAAGATTGTAAAGGTGTAATAGGACTGCAAGGGCTGACTGATGTAAATGTTGTAGCATACGAATATGAATGTCGTCGGGCCCAGCTGCCGATGATCGACAAGCTGAGAGTGTTGCCTCCAGTTCTTGAAGTGTAAAAGGCACATTATACTGTTCTTCTCTGAGAGAAGAAAAGTCCAAGGGTGCTAACTCTCTGGCAGACCTTGAGGAAAGAAATGAGGGGCATAGATGGAGTCCCTGAGAAATACGGACCAGATGATTGCCAATTTCATTGGCAACATCTAGTGGGTTTGCTATATCAACACCGGCAACCCGCAGAACAGGAGCCGGGTCAGGAGAATATTTACCACTCAGTTTTCGTACTTTTTTCCAGACTGCACTCATAGAGGAAGCAGAGGTGATGGTGGAGACATAATCTCGCCAGCAAGTGCGTTTAGCGTCACGGATGACACGGCGAGCGATCGCACGCTTCTGTTTAAAATCAAGGAGTCGCTCTGTGGTTCTATTGTACCGGTACCTGCCCCATGCAGCGCGTTTCAAACGTACTGCACGAGCACAAGCAGGAGACCACCAAGGCACGCATTTCTGAGAATGCCTGCCCGAAGTTTGGGGTATAGAATGAGAAGCTGCGGTGAAAACGGAGGACGAGAAGAGGTGTAAAAGCTCATCGATGGAGGACGAAGAAGGAACCTCTTTAAAAACAGTCAGGTGTGAGTAAAGGTTCCAATTTGCCCGATTAAATTGCCAGCGTGGGGTGCGAAGAGGTGGCGAATATGAAGGGGAAGTAAGAATGATTGGGAAATGATCACTGTCATGTAAGTCCGGGAGAACAGACCAAGTAAAGTCTAATGCGGCGGAGGAAGAGCAAACTGAGAGATCGATGCAAGAGAGAGTATGAGTCCGAGGATCAAAATGGGTGTGAGTACCTGTATTTAAAACATGGAGGGGGTGGGTGGCAAGAAAAGCCTCTAACTGAATTCCACGGGAATCACAGTGAGACCCTCCCCAGAGGAAATGGTGGGCATTAAAATCACCAAGTAACAGAATCGGTGGCGGTAATGACGAAACAAGGAAGGCAAAATCCGGAATAGATAATGCCCGAGAAGGAGAGAGATATAAAGAACAGAGCGTATACCACCTATGTAAGTGGATACGGGCTGCTGTGTAATGCAGCGAAGTATGAACAAATAGCTGATGGTACGGAATATCAGTGCGGAGAAGAAGGGCACTTTCATTAAAGGTCCCATCAGGAAAAGGATCTGAAGAATACAATAAATTATAGCCTGAGATGTGAGAAATAACAGCAGAGTGTAATTTTGGTTCCTGTAAGCAAACACCAACAGGGGCAAACTGGGAGAGTAACATCTGAAGCTCACCCCGATTACCCCTGAGGCCGCGTATATTCCACTGTAAAAAGGCCATGATTGGCATTGATAAAGATACTTGAAATCCGCAGGTAAGGGTTCCTACGGACTAGAAGGGTTAGAAAAGTCCACATGCGGAGGCAGTGGAAAATGTTCAAGCAGCGAAGGAACGGTGCGCTGTGAAGAAAGGAGTTGCGCAGATGGAGCAGAGGAGAGAGGAAGAGCGGAAGGTGGATCAGTGTCCATTGATGGTTTGGTCTCTGCAATATATTCAGATATTGCTTCAAGTGTTTCGGAATTCAGAGATGTCGTATGGGAGACAATATTGGGAATGGTAGGGGGAGGATGAGTAAAGATTGGAACTGTATTGGACTGTACCAAGGTAGGGGGGGGCGAAAGGGTGGAGGGAACTGGAGAAGCGTGGCAGGGGACAGAAGAGACAGGAACCTGGGAGGTGGCAGAAGAGGAAGAAACTTGGGAGGGAACAGGGGAGGAAGGTACATTACGAGGAGGAGGGTGAACCTCTGCACTTGTAACTGAGCCAGTGAGAGGGGAAGAACTAGGGACAGAGACAGGGAGGGTAAAATGAGGAGGTGGAAGATGGGTAGGAGGTGTTACCGGACCTTTTTTTGACTTTTGAGAAGTAGAGGGACGATTGGGAAGAGGTGTCGTACGAGGTCTCGTCGACACTGAGGCTTGTAAGAGAGAACTCGAAGAAGCGAGATTAGACTGAGGCGTTGAAGTAGGGACGTCTGAGCCGAGGACAGCAAAAGGATTAGATACAGGAGTGATTATGGGAGAGGTAACCACAGAGGTGGGTGTAGAAGATGGGATACCAGAAGTGGGGGGACGTTTTGAAACACGGGAATAAGAAACACGTGGGAGTCTCCCTTGGAGGCGGAGATGAGAAACTGCCATGGCATAAGGGAGACCTTCTGTCTCTTTGAGGTAACGGATTTCCCGCTCGTTTAAATAGACCTGACAACGGCGAGAGTACGAAGGGTGAGCCTCATGACAGTTAAGGCAAGAGGGAGATCGATTGCAAGACGTATTAGAATGGTCATCGGCACCACAGACTGGGCATTCGGCGATAGATCTGCAATATTTCGCTGGATGGCCAAATCGCCAGCAATTTCTACACTGTTGTGGTGTAGGGATCACCTTTCGAACTTGTAACCGATGTCCTGCTATATAAACGGAGGATGGGAGTTCTCGGCTGTCAAAAGTTAAACGAGCCACATTGCTAGGGTATCGTCTCCGCCCACGGGCAGGAAGAACGTAAGTGTCTACCTTGAGGATTGGGAGATCTTGGAGTTCTAGCTGTTCTAGAATGTCGGTGCCACATGTCTGGAAATTTTGTTGAACTATGGTATGGGGCAGAATAACGGTACCACTACAAGAATTGAGGGAATGATGTTTTTCAAGGGTGACAGGAACAGTATCTATATGGGTAAGACGAGAGAGCTCACGAGCCTGGGTAGCATTCTGTACGGTAATGATGCGCGTACCGCTCTTAAGAGCATGAAAAGAAATATCTTTACCAACATGGCGTAGGAGTGCCTTGCCAATACTATGGTCAGAAAGATAGGCAGTAGAGGAAGTTGGTCGTAAAGTGAAGAATTTAGTCCACTGTTCAGTCTGAAACTGAGCGTGGAAAGGTAGTGAAGGACGTGTCGATCGTTTCTGAGAAGAACGAGAAGGTGAAGGTGGAGAAGTATCATCAGCAGGTAATTGTCGTTGACGTTTAGGCGTGGGACCAGAGTTGGTCCGACGTGGAACGGGTCGGCGATTTGAAAATTGCCGCACCGTAGAGGGAGAGGCCGGAAGCATAGTCAGAGGAGAGCGAAGGTCTGATAAATCGAAGGAGTCAGTCGAGGCCTCAGTACCTGAAGCGGGTGAGGAAACAGCACCGGCAATAGGTACAGAGGCATGAGGAATGTCTGAAGAGTGGTCCAAAGACGAGGCGGGGTCAGAACGGGGTGCGGTATCAAGAAGGGGCCCGGGGGTACCAGGTTCATGGACTAGGGCTGCCATGGTTAGGTTACTTCTTTCTTTTTGTTTTTAAGAAAAAAAAAGAAAGAAGAAAAGAAAATAAAAATAAAAAAAGAAAAAAAAAGGGGGGACCGGGGAGGGATAGTTCCTAGGAGGGATGAAAGGGCCAGAAATCTCCCTCCGCGCCCAAGAGGACTCGACACCGCTAGTAGCGCAGATGCAGCATGGAACCCGTGCCATACCCTACCCTTCATGCCAGTAAACCAGCAATCTGGGATAGCAACCTCACATCTGCCGAGCTACCTCGGTGGACAAAAGAGAGGGCGGCCGGATATCCGCCACAAAGCATACCTCCTTCAGCCACCACCCCCGGAATCCGAAAGGTGGCTTCCAGAGCTACACCCGTCGCCCAAAAGACACCCAAAGCTACTCCGGGATACCGGAGAGGGATCGGGACATCCCTAGGCAATCCAGATTCCACGGCAAACTACGCCACCGCCAAGAAACCTCAACGGAATGGGATGGACCCCGGTGTCCTTTCTCCTACCTAGGAACTAGCGCGCCTGTGGGAGAAATCCCAAAGGACAAAAAGAGGAAGGGCAAAAGGGAGGAGTGGGGAGGAGGAGGAGGAAAGGAAAAAGGGGAGGATGGGGAGGATGGGATAGGGGAGGGGAGATTGGGGGGTAATTAGGTTCGGTCTGAGGAAGAAGACCGATAGGTCTAATTCCTCAGACCAAGAGCCTCTTCACCACGCCAAGGAGCCCCCCTTGAAGAGGGGTCAGCCCCAAGCCTTTCAAAATCCCTCTCTTGTACACGTTCTGGCCACAGTTTTCTCCAAGCAGAGTTCAAAGAACTGGAAGTCACTCCCAAGCCTTTCCTGTAAGGTTTATGCAACTGAGGATACTGAAGTGATCTTTCCAGAACTCTGTTAGGGTCAATTCAGTGTCTGTGGCCACTTCAAAGCACTTTTGAAACACTGCTTTGGTGTACAGCTTTTTGAAATTTGGAATGACCTGCTGGTCCATGGGGTGGAGGAGAGGAGTGGTATTAGGGGGCAAGGACTTAACTTTAATGCAACTAAACTCTGGCATCATTTGCTCTTCCAAGTTTGGAGGATGAGCAGAAGCATTGTCTATTACCAGGAGGGACTCGAGTTCCAATTTATTTTCCAGGAGCTATTTTTCACACTGGGTCCAAACACGTCATGGAACCAATCAAGGAAAATGTTGCTTGTGACCCATGCCTTACTGTTTGCCTTCCACATCACACACAATTTAGTCTTGATACTGTTTTTCTTGTACGCTATGGGATTTTCTGAGCGATACACGAGTGGCTTCACTTTGCAATCCCCACTAGCATTACTACAAAACATGAAAGTTAGCCTGTCTTTCATAGGTTTGTGTCCTGGGAGTGCCTTTTCCTCCTGAGTAAAATAGGTCCTGTTTGGCATTTTCTTCCAAAACTGTCCTGTTGCATGACAATTGAACACTTGTTGGGGTGTTAAATTTCCAGCCTCTATGTACCCCTTGAAGTCCTGAACATATATTTTAGCCACTTTTTTATCAGAACTGGCAGCCTCACCATGCCTTATCACACTGTATGCAACTACGATTCTTAACCCTTTGACTTTCAGGCCCCTTTCTGAAACTGTCATTCTATATCGCCAAATATTAGAAAAAAAAAAAAATTCTTATGAAATAGAGAATCTTTTCCTGATGGTAATGACACCAAAAGTTCGAAATTTGGTCGAAAACTCACGGAATTACGCTCCCGCGAAGTTAGCGGAATCGGCGACATGTGTATCGGCGATTTTGCCGACTTTGAACCCTGTTTTCAGCCAATTCCGTTGTTCCGGTTGACCAAATTCACAGCTATTTCTTTAGAACTTCATTTTATCTATCAGCTTAGTACAAGAAACTGCCCATTTACCAATTTGAACTACCCAATATAGTGGTCAGAAATTGGCAATTTGGCCAATTTCACGCAAATTAAAAAAGATGCCAATTTCAAAATAGGGTTCAGAATAAACAAGGTAGACATTCTTGGCACTAAAATAGCATATCCTCTGTTCATTAGTCACATCTCTAGGCCCCTCTTATCTTATTGCTTTCTATTCTGATTTTTTATTCATACAAAAAAAAATACAAAATTTACTGTTATGCAGACTACTGCATTATTGTAAAAATGGTATAAAGAATATCAGTGCACTAGTGAAAGAATATTAGACTCCCCAGTTGACGTGTATTGGACGTGTGGTGTGATTTGTTTACTCCTGAACATTGGTAAAAATCGAACATTTCCGCTAATTTGAGCTCAGTTTCAAGGTCGTTTTTATCATCAAAGTAATGAAAATCATCTCTATTTCTGTAATACGTTTTCCATTTTATCACCTAAGACCATGAAAACGCGAATACAACGATAAATACTATACAAAAATACACCTCAAAGTCGGCGTTTTATTCCAAAAAACGATCAGTTTTTTTTTTCTCATTACGCAATGTGTGCTGCAGGATTTTTTTTATGTGGTGCACACTGACCACACAGACCCATTCTCTCACATGTAGGCCTACCAGCTTTCTCCCGCTTGATTTGAAGCCGCTAGAATTATCGAGTATATATACGTCAGAAACATTGGCTCGCAAGACGTATTTATACGTCGAAAACAGTCAAAGGGTTAAATCTCTCAAACCAACCTTTGCTGGCCTTAAATTCACCATAATTAGCACTAGCTCCATGCATTTTCTTAATGAGGTCATCATGCAACTGCCTTGCCTTTTCACATATGAGTGACTGCAAAACTATCTCCTGATAATTTTCTCACCGATCCACACCAACAACAGTCTCTCCACATCTTCGAGTATGTGCGATCTCCATTTTGAAAGCATATTTGCATCTTTTGCAACAACAGCCTTCTTGATTTCCTTTTTCTTGCCCAAGATAGTAGCGATGGTTGTATGGGGTTTATTATACAACCTGGCCAGCTCGGAGACACGAACTATACTTTCAAATTTTGCAATGATCTCTTTGAATTTTATGGTATTTCTCACCCTCTTTATTAAAGGGTTGACACTAGAAGCTTTCTTTGGGCCCATGGTGGCTTATTTAGCAGTTACAATCACTAAAAACAATGCAATAACACAAAATATATCACATGCATGAGTGGAATCGTCGTCACTGACTTGCAGACAATGGCACACTGGCTGTACATGGAGTGTCCAGGCGGCTCATGCCACGCACACACATTCGGGATGAATGACTAACCAAAAACATTACTTTAGTAGACCCTCAACCAACCATTTTAATCCGTTCCAGAGAGCTTGTCCTTAGCCAAATTTATCGTTAACTGATTTAATTTTCCCTATAAGAAATACTAATGGAAATCCAATTAATTCGTTCCAGACACCCAAAAATCTGAAAAAAAAAAAATTCACATGAAATATACATTTTCCTACACAGAAAACAATGATACATGCACAATAAATACTACATGAAGAATAGATGACACTTACCTTCATTGAAGATGATGTGATGAGCGATGAGATGGGAGGAGGGGAGATGATGATGGTGCATTATTGTTTGGAAGGGGAATCCCCTTCCATAAGGACTTTAGGCACCAAGTCCTTTTCCAGGGTTACTTCTTTTTTTTAATGTCACTGGGAACAACTTGACAGTCACTGGCCCTCTGTCGCACCAAAAATCTGTCCATAGAGATCTGTACCTGGCGTTCCTTAAAGATTTTCCTAAACTGAGCCACAACATTGTCATTGTAAAAGTCACCAGCACGGCTTGCAATAGCTGTGTCAGGGTGATTATTTTATTTTATTAACACATCGGCCAATTCCCACCAAGGCAGGGTGGCCCGAAAAAGAAAAACTTTCATCATCATTAACTTCATCACTGTCTCGCCAGAGGGGTGCTTTATGCTACAGTTATAAAACTGAAACATTAACACCCCTCCTTCAGAGTGTAGACACTGTACTTCCCATCTCCAGGACTCAAGTCCAGCCTGCCAGTTTCCTTGAATCCCTTCATGTTACTTTGCTCACACTCCAACAGCACATCAAGTATTATAAACCTTTCGTCTCCATTCACTCCTATCAAATGCACTCATGCCTGCTGGAAGTCCAAGCCCCTCACACACAAAACGTCCTTTACCCCCTCCCTCCAATCTTTTCTAGGCTTACCCCTACCCCGCTTTCCTTCCACTACAGATTTATACACTCACGAAGTCATTCTGTTTTGTTCCATTCTCTCTACATGTCCAAACCACCTCAACAACCCCTCCTCAGCCCTCTGGACACTAGTTTTGGTAATCCCACACCTTCTCCTAATTTCCAAACTACGAATTCTTTGCATTATATTCACACCCCACATTGCCCTCAGACATGACATCTCCACTGTCTCCAGCCTTCTCCTCGTTGCAACATTCATCACCCATGCTTCACACCCATACAAGAGTGTTGGTACAACTATACTCTCATACATTCCCCTCTTTGCTACCACAAAGTTATCTGCCTCCACAGACTCTTAAGTGCACCGCTCACCCTTTTCCCATCATCAATTCTATGATTCACCTCCTCCTTCACAGACCCATCTGCTGACACATCCACTCCTAAATATCTGAATACATTCACTTCCTCCATACTCTCTCCCTCCAATCTGATATCCAATCTTTCGTCACCTAATCTGGGTGGGTGGATAAAAGGTTGATGGGTAGGCATCAGGATGTACATGTTTAAAGAGGGGCAACTGATATATTGGATCATTATTTAGTTGTAGCTACAGTTAGAGTAAGAGGTAGATAGGACAAAAGGAAAATGGCAACAGCAAGTAAGAGAGAGGTGAAAGTGAATAAACTAAGGGAGGAGGAAGTTACGGTGAAATATAAGCAACTATTGGGAGAAAGGTGGGCTAGAGCAAGTTTGAGTAGTGGGGGGAGGGAGGTTTTAGAGGGTTAGGATAGTTTAAAAAATGCAGTATTAGAATGTGGGGCAGAAGTTTGTGGTTATAGGAGGGTGGGTGCAGGAGAAAAGAGGAGTGATTGGTGGAATGATGAAGTAAAGGGTGTGATAAAAGAGAAAAAGGTAGCTTATGAGAGGTTTTTACAAAGCAGAAGTGTTATAAAAGGAGAAAAGTATATAGGGAATAAAAGAAAGATTAAGAGAGTGGTGAGAGAGTGCAAAAGGAGAGCAGATAAGAGTGGGAGAGGCACTGTCAAGAAACTTTGATGAAAAGAAGATAAAATTTTAGAGTGAGAAACAAGAAAGCCTAGGGAATGAATGGATTTGTCAGTTACCGAGTAGGGGAGTTAGTTGATGGGGAACTGGAGGTATTGGGTAGATGGCGGGAATATTTTGACGAACTTTTAAATGTCGATGAAGAAAGGGAGGCAGTAATTTCATGTACTGGCCAGGGAGGTATACCATCTTTTAGGAGTGAAGAAGAGCAGGATGCGAGTGTGGGGGAGGTGCGTGAGGCATTATGTAGAATGAAAGGGGGTAAAGCAGCTGGAACTGACGGGATCATGACAGAAATGTTAAAAGCAAGGGGGGGGGAGGATATAGTGTTGGAGTGGTTGGTATTTTTGTTTAATAAATGAATGAAAGAGGGGAAGGTACTACTTAGGGATTGGCAGAGAGCATGTATAGCTCCTTTATATAAAGGGAAGGGGAACAAGATAGTAAAAATTATAGGGGAATAATTTTACCGAATATACCAGGAAATGTGTACAGTAGGGTTATTATTGAAAGAATTAGAGGTAAAACAGAGAGCAGGATTGCAGATGAGTAAGGGGGTTTCAGAGTGGGTAGGGGATGTGTAGATCAAGTGTTTACATTGAAGCATATATGTGAACAATATTTAGATAAAGGTAGGGAAGTTTTTATTGCATTTATGGATTTAGAAAAGGCATATGATAGAGAGAATAGGGAAGCAATGTGGCAGATGTTGCAAGTATATGGAATAGGTGGTAAGTTACTAAATGCTGTTAAGAGTTTTTATGAGGATAGTGAGGCTCAGGTTAGGGTGTGTAGAAGAGAGGGTAAAAGTAGGTCTTAGACAGGGATGTATAATGTCACCATGGTTGTTTAATATATTTATAGATGGGGTCGTAAAAGAAGTAAATGCTAAGGTGTTGGGGAGAGGGGTGGGATTAAATTATGGGGCATCAAATGCAAAATGGGAGTTGACACAGTTACTTTTTGCTGATGATACTGTGCTTATGGGAGATTCTAAAGAAAAGTTGCAAAGGTTAGTGGATGAGTTTGGGAGTGTGTGTAAAGGTAGAAAGTTGAAAGTGAACATAGTTAAGAGTAAGGTCATGAGGGTATCAAATGATTTTGATAAAGAATAATTGGATATTACATTGGAGAGAAGGAATGGAAGAAGTGAATGTTTTCAGATATTTGGGAGTTGACGTGTCAGCGGATGGGTTTATGAAGGATGAGGTTAAGCGTAGAATTGATGAAGGAAAAACGGTGAGTGGCGCGTTGAGGTATCTGTGGAGAAAAAAAATGTTACCCATGGAGGCAAAGAAGGGAATGTATAAAAGTATAGTGGTACCAACATTCTTATATGGGTGCGACGCTTGGGTTGCAAATGCTGCAGCGATGAGGCAGCTGGAGGCAGTGGAGATGTCCTGTCTAAAGGGCAATGTGTGGTGTAAATATTATGCAGAGAATTCAGAGTGGAAATTAGGAGAAGGTGTGGAGTTAATAAGAGTATTAGTCAGAGGGCTGAAGAGGGGTTGTTGAGGTGGTTTGGTCATTTAGAGAGAATGGATCAAAGTAGAATGACTTGGAGAGCACATAAATCTGTAGGGAAAGGAAGGCAGGGTAGGGGTCATCCTCGAAAAGGTTGGAGGGAGGGGGTATGTGTGTGAGGGGCTTGGACTTCCAGCAAGCATGTGTGAGCGTGTTAGATAGGAGTGACTGGAGATGAATGGTTTTTGGGCCCTGACGAGCTGTTGGTGTGAGCAGGATAATATTTAGTGAAGGGATTCAGGGAAACCAGTTATTTTTATATAGCCAGACTTGAGTCCTGGAAATGGGAAGTACAATGCCTGCACTTTAAAGGAGGGGTCTGGGATATTGACATTTTGGACGGATATGTTATACATCTTTATATATGCTTCTAAACTGTTGTATCTAGGTGCCTCTGCAAAGACTGATTATGTGTGAGTGAGATGAAAGGGTAGGCAGGCAGGCTGGCTGGCTGGCTGGCTGGCTGGCTGACTGGCTGACTCTGGCTGGTTGGCAGGCTTGGGCTGGTTGGCTGGTTGGCTGGCTGGCTGGCTGGCTGACTCTGGCTGGCTGACTCTGGCTGGCTGGCTGGCTGACTCTGGCTGGCTGGCTGGCTGGCTGACTCTGGCTGGCTGGCTGGCTGGCTGACTCTGGCTGGCTGGCTGGCTGACTCTGGCTGGCTGGCTGACTCTGGCTGGCTGGCTGACTCTGGCTGGCTGGCTGGCTGACTCTGGCTGGCTGACTCTGGCTGACTCTGGCTGGCTGGCTG
Organism: Cherax quadricarinatus; assembly: GCF_038502225.1. NCBI lineage: Eukaryota > Metazoa > Arthropoda > Malacostraca > Decapoda > Parastacidae > Cherax > Cherax quadricarinatus. The sequence goes on along the minus strand of NW_027195220.1, from coordinate 69,162 downwards.
GCTGGCTGGCTGACTCTGGCTGGCTGGCTGGCTGACTCTGGCTGGCTGACTCTGGCTGACTCTGGCTGGCTGGCTGGCTGACTCTGGCTGGCTGACTCTGGGTGTCTGGCTGGCTGGCTGGCTGACTCTGGCTGGCTGGCTGGCTGGCTGGCTGGCTGGCTGGCTGGCTGGCTGGCTGACTCTGGCTGGCTGGCTGGCTGACTCTGGCTGGCTGACTCTGGCTGGCTGGCTGGCTGACTCTGGCTGGCTGGCTGGCTGGTTGACTGACTGGCTGGCTGGCTGACTCTGGCTGGCTGGCTGGCTGACTCTGGCTGGCTGGCTGGCTGACTCTGGCTGGCTGACTCTGGCTGGCTGGCTGGCTGACTCTGGCTGGCTGACTCTGGCTGGCTGGCTGGCTGACTCTGGCTGGCTGACTCTGGCTGGCTGACTGGCTGACTGACTGGCTGACTCTGGCTGACTGACTGGCTGACTCTGGCTGGCTGGCTAGCTGTCTGTCTTTGTTCAGAGCCTTTCATGAACCTGATAGTCAGCTAGACTTTCAAACAGTTGTGACAAGTTGCAGAACTGTCACATCTGCAGAATTGGAAAGATACAACTGTGGCCAAAATGTGTACTGCCACATTCATGCTTACGCTACATAGCTACAAGCACAGTGTAGCACTGACTTTTTTTGGGTTATCCTAGGTAATTTACACTATGTATGACAACTATACTTGTGCCTAACTTACTTAGTCCAGGATTCTGTTCAAAGGACACCTGTCCCTCAAGAAATATATAGCAAGCAAAGATAATTGCTTGAATGACAGAACAGAATCAAGGACTATGCTTATTTAGGCACAGGTACACGTAAGTAATCATACATAGTGTGAATTACCTAGGATAACCCAAACAAGTCACGGTGCTATACTGTGTTTGTTTATACAAGGCATAAGCATTACTGCTGCAAGTAATACACATTTCGGCCACAGCTGTATCTTCCCACTTTCTCAGACGTAAAAATTCTACAACATGTGTAATACCCGTTTGACTAGTTTACAATCCCTGGTCCTTAAGTACGTGTCCTATACGAGTCATGTGTGTTCAGAATTAACTTGGTTGATTCCTGCATACCAGTCACAACGTGCAGTATTTACATACGCTGCTACGTATGATAATTTAACTGTAATTGTGTTTGTGTACCTGAATAAACTGTTACTGACTCTACTGTCTTCACTGACCATACCAACTGATTTCACTGACAAACTTACTGACTTGGCTTCCTCATTTGGCTGGACTGACCTACTGACTTGACTATCATCCACCTCAGCCCAATAGGACCACAACAAACCTCTCCACTCCCTTCCCAATCACCCACAATTTAAGATAAACATTATTTCTGTGGCATTTGTAGTTTTAAGCAATAGAAAAAAAATACCTAAATCAATGAACAACAATTACATTTTTATTTTGTAAGATTTGGAGACCTAAAAAAGAAAGTTATTCAATTTTTTGGGGGGATCCTAGGATTGTAAACCTATTTTTCCCACAAGTTCTTCAGTTCCTTTAAAATGGATTCATCTTACACTGAATTTTCAGGAATGTAACTACCGTAGTAATCAATGGTCTATTAATCAATGGTATATTAACTACAATAACTGGTGATAACACACAGACTTACAGTTAACTTCTTCAGAGGATTTTCACCAACGATCCTCATAACTTTCTCCATGATGCTGAAGCCACAGTCTCCCAGGATGATGGGGACAGCTGTGGTACTTGTCTCTGTGATCATCATGTCCAGAGCCTTCTTGATAGTCTCCTGCACCTGTCATCACCAACACAAACATTAATGATGAATGTCAGCAACAATCTAGACCTTGAAAACCACTAATCTACATTTGAACACTTCTGTTGAGGGTTCAAGTCTTATATCTTAGATAAAGGGTGTGAGTGACATTCTAACACTTCATAGAATATCCCCTACACCTTCCTACCACCCTTCCTAGGATATCCCCTACACCTTCCTTCCACCCTTCCTAGAATATCCCCTACACCTTCCTTCCACCCTTCCTAGAATATCCCCTACACCTTCCTACCAAAAGTTCAAAATTTGGTCGAAAACTCACGGAATTATGCTCCTGTGAAGTTAGCGGTTTCGGCGACATATGCGTATCGACGATTTCGCCAGCTGAGCCCTGTTTTCAGCCAATTCCGTTGTTCCAGTTGACCAAACTCATAGCTATTCCTTTAGAACTCCATTTTTTCTATCAGTTAAGTACAAGAAACCGCCCATTTACCGATTTGAACTACCCAATATAGTGGTCAGAAATTGGCAATTTGGCCAATTTCATGCAAATTAAAAAAGATGCCAATTTCAAAATAGGGTCCAGAATAAACAATGTAGACATTCTTGGCACTAAAATAACATATCCTCTGTTCATTAGTCATCTCTAGGCCCCTCTTATATTATTATTATTGCTTTCTATTTTGATTTTTTATTTATACAAAAAAAAATACAAAATTTACTGTTATGCAGACTACTGCATTATTGTAAAAATGGTATAAATAATATCAGTGCACTAGTGAAAGAATATTAGACTCCCCAGTTGACGTGTATTGGACATGTGGTGTGATTTGTTTACTCCTGAACATTGGTAAAAATTGAACATTTCCGCTACTTTGAGCTCGGTTTCAAGGTCGTTTTCACCGTCAAAGTAATGAAAATCATCTCTATTTCTGTAATGTGTTTTCCATTTTATCACCTAAGACCATGAAAACACGAATACAGTGATAAATACTATATAAAAATACACCTCAAAGTCGGGGTTTTAATCCAAAAAAACGATTAGTTTTTTTTTTTCTCATTACGCACTGTGTGCTGCAGGATTTTTTTTGTGGTGCACACTGACCACACAGACCCATTCTCTCACATGTGAGCCTACCAGCTTTCTCCCGCTTGATTTGAAGCCGCTAGAATTATTGAGTATATATACGTCAGAAACAGTGGCGCATAAGACGTATTTATACAGCGTAAACAGTCAAAGGGTTAATAGGAAAAAAGAGCATATGATACCCAGGCATCCCCCATTATTTTAATATGGTGCACAGTGAGTGCTCGCACCCATTCTCACATGTCTAGGTGACTCAGGCTTATCGTGGCAATGTTAAATGTAGGACACATAAAACGTATATATACACGTTTGGGGCACTAGCGGTAAAAATGTATATATAGGTCTGGACCGTTTACGGGTTAATTAAAACGTGGACTTTGAGGTGTATTTTCATATAGCATTTATCATTGTATTCTTGTTTTCATGGTCTCACGGGATAAAATGGAAAACATATTGCAGAAATAGAGATGATTTTGATTAGTTTCACAATGAAAACGACCTTGAAATTGGGCTCAAAGTAGCGGAAATGTTCGATTTTTACCAATATTCAAGAGAAAGCAAATCACACCACACGTCTAATATTCTTTCACTAGTGCACTGATATTATTTAAACCATTTTTACAATAATGCAGTAGTCTGCATAACAGTAAATTTTCTATTTTTTTGTATGAAAAAAAATCAAAATTGAAAGCAATAATAATATAAGAGGGGCCTAGAGACGTGACTAATGAACAGAGGATATGTTATTTTACTGCCAAGAATGTCTACATTGTTTATTCTGGACCCTATTTTGAAATTGGCATCTTTTTTAATTTGCATGAAATTGGTCAAATTGCCAATTTCTGACCACTTTATTGGGTAGTTCAGATTGGTAAATGGGCGGTTTCTTGTCCTCAACTGATAGAAAAAATGGAGTTCTAAAGGAATAGCTATGAGTTAGGTCAACTGGAACAACGGAACTGGCCAAAAACAGGGCTCAAAGCCGGTGAAATTGCCGATGCGTATATATCGCCGAGACCGCTAACTTTGTGGGAGTGTAATTCCATGAGGTTTCAACCAAATACCATACTTTTGGTGTCATTACCATCGGGAAAAAATTTTGCGACATAGAATGACAGTTTCAGAAAGGGGCTTGTGACAGTCAAAGGGTTAAGCATCCCAGATTTCCCTTTCACAATTTATTACTTGTTAATAAGATACTTACTCTTTAATAATTTCTGTATTACCATTTATTCCTACTTAAGCACTGTTATAATTCTTCTATAATCTTACCTAATTTTCCTTCTGCACCTAAACTATAAATAACAAACTAGTGTATCCTCCTACAACACTTCAGTGCAGTTCCTGGTACCATCGTCCACTAGCTAGTATCAACTACCTCAAATATTTCTTTAGTGATATTAATTGCTCAAACTTTGTTATAAGGCAAATCTTACTCTCAGATTAATTTCATATCAGAGTCAATCTATTTAAACATTGTTTTTTTACCACTACTTAATTTAGTCCCTTTATATACCAGTACATTGTACTGCCCTTTATTCAGTAATTGCTATACTCATAGTTCTAACAACAATTAAAGAGCAACTTTCTGGAGATCTAATATTTTTTTCCCTCTTGACCATATAGTGACATTTATTAAAATACTCCAGGTGCTACTGACTACCTCAGGTGCTACTGACTACCTCAGGTGCTACTGACTACCTCAGGTGCTACTGACTACCTCAGGTGCTACTGACTACCTCAGGTGCTACTGACTACCTCAGGTGCTACTGACTACCTCAGGTGCTACTGACTACCTCAGGTGCTATTGATTTTATTTTAATACATCCTTGTTTTTTAATACATTCTTTTATTATATTTACTAGCTCCTTTATTCTAGTTGTAAATATCTACTGTAGTTCATAAACTAACATTTGATGAAATAATTAAGGTGCTATAAGATGCTTAAGTGTATAACTGAATTATCTGTTCTGTAATAGTCCCTTTTTCTTTCAAATTTTTATAAGTTTCAGAATAATTACAGAGTCTTATTCATAAATCTAGGTGCTACTGACTACTTCAGGTGCTACTGATTTTTGTTTTAAAAACTAGGAAACATGATTACTGATCCACACATGAATAAAGACCACCTACTACTAACAGGAGATTTCAACAAACATACTACACGACCAGGACCCACAAGTAACCGAATTCACAAACACAATGAGTAACTGCCTGTTGCTACCAGCAATATCTAAACCTACAAGAATCACCGAGACAAGCATCTCCTTAATAGACCACATCTGGACAAACACAATATCCCCTTTAAAATCAGGCATAATCACAGACAACACTACAGACCACTACCTAACCTTTCTCATAACTAATCTGGGCAAACTGCCACAAGACATCACTAAGGTAACCTTCAGACTACATAACAAGACAGCAGTTAACTTTATAGCAGCTATGAATAACATCGATTGGCAAAAGGAGCTCGAAACATATACAGATATGAATGAATGTATAAATAATTTTCTAAAAAAAGCCCAAAGCCTCTATAACAAACATTGCCCCAAAAAACTAAACAGCTCACAGCAAAGAGACTGAAAAATCCCTGGCTAACACCAAGCATCCTCAAATACATTAACACAAAACACAAATATGAAAAACTGTACAGAATGGGTCAAATAACTAGAGAACAGTCTAAACGTTACTCGTCAGCACTTATCAGCCTGATAAGATGATCTAAAAATTGTATTATGAAAATAGATTACATAACATCAAAGGTGATATTAAAAAAAAACTAGAAAACACTATCTGAAATTCTTGGAAATAAAAAGTTATCCAAAAACAAAAACTAACAAAATCAGATGAACCCCAACTCACACCTACTGAAACAGCAAACAGACTCAATGTTTTCTTCTCCACCATAGATAAAAATCTAGTGAACACAATACCAAGCACAAACACCCGTCCATCAGTCTACCTCATAGGTACCTACCCAAATATGCTATTCCTAGCTCCAACCAACCCCATAGAAGTTAAGCTCATCATAAGCACCCTTAAAAACAAGGCAGGAGACAAACAGCTTGCCTGCTTTTATGTACAAAAAAGCTTCTCAAGTATTGTCACCAATTATTGCAACACTAACAAATCCATTGAATCGGCTACCTTCCCAACAATCCTCAAAATAGTGAGGGTCACTCCGATCCACAAAGGATGCGCGTACCACTCTTAAGAGCATGAAAGGAAATATCTCTACCAACATGGCGTAGGAGCGCTTTGCCAATACTATGGTCGGAAAGATAGGCAGTAGAAGAAGTCTGTCTTAAATTAAAGAATTTAGTCCATTGTGTGGTCTGAAACAGTGTGGAGAGGGAGTGCATGACGTGTTTGTCTTTTCCGAGTAGAATGGGAAGGTAACAAAGTAACATTGTCAGGAGATTGTCGTTGGCATTTAGAAGTGGGACCAGAGTCGGTCCAACGTGGGACGGGCTGGCAATTCGAAAATCACTGCACCATAGAGGGAGAGGCCGGAAGCATAGTCAAAGGAGAGCGGAGGTCAGACAAATCGAAGGAGTCAGTCAAAACCCCAGCACCTGAAGCGGGTGACGAAACACCAGCAAGAGGTACAAGGGCCTTAGGAATGTCCGAAGAGTGGCCAAAAGACGAGGCAAGGTCAGAACGGGGTGCAGTAACAGTAAGGGGCCCGGGGGTAGTGGGGTCATGGATTGGGTACTCCATTGTTAGGTTACTTCTTTCTTTTTGTTTTTAAGAAAAAAAAATAAAAAATAAAAAAAAAAAAGAATAAAAAAAGGGGGGACCAGGGAGGGATAGTTCCTAGGAGGAATGAAAGGGCCAGAAATCTCCCTCCGTGCCCAAGAGGACCTCAGCACCCCAAGTAGTGCAGATGCAGCATGGAACCCGTGCCATACCCTACCCTTCATGCCAGTAAACCAGCAATCCAGGATAGCAACCTCACATCTGCCGAGCTACCTCGGTGGACAAAAGAGAGGGCGGCCGGATATCCGCCACAAAGCATACCTCCTTCAGCCACCACCCCAATAATCTGAAAGGTGGCTTCCAGAGATACACCCGTTGCCCGAAAGACACCCAAAGCCACCCTCCGGGATACCGGAGAGGGATCAGGACATCCCAAGGCGATCCAGATTCCACGGCTAACTACGCCACCGCCAAGAACCTCAAAGGAATGGGATGAACCCCGGTACCCTTTCCCCTACCTAGGAACTAGCACGCCTGTGGGAAAAATCCCAAAGGTCAAAAAGAGGAAGGTCAAAAAGAGGAAGGGCAAAAGGGAGGGGTGGGGAGGAGGAGGAAAGGAAAAAGGGGAGGATGGGGAGGATGGGATAGAGAAGGGGGGATTGGGGGGTAATTAGGTTCGGTCTGATGAAGGAGACCGACAGGTCTAATTCCTCAGACCAAGAGCCTCTTCACCACGCCAAGGAGCCCCCCTTGAAGAGGAAAGTTCACTTTAGCATCCTCAACTGTGTAAACCTTATAGGTAAGGCTTCGGAGGGAGTGACTAAGAGGACCTTTAACTCTGCTTGGAAGAAACTGTGGCCACAATGTGTAGAAGAAAGGGATTTTGAAGGGTTTGGGACTAGCCCTGAGAAGCCTATGCCAGTTGTGGAATCCATTGTGGCATTGGGAAAGTCCTTGGCGTTGGAGGTTAGTGGGGAGGTGGAAGAGTTGGTGGAGGACGACAATGAAGAACTAACCACTGAAGAGCTGCAATATCATCAACAGCAAGAGACCACACCTGAGGAAACTGCTTCGGAGGAGGGGAGAGAGAAATTGACAAAGTTGCCTACTTCAAAGATTAAGGAAATGTGTGCAAAGTGGGTTGAACTGCAAACCTTTGCGGATGAAAATCACCATGACACAGCTACTGCAAGCCGTGCTGGTGACTATTACAATGACAATGTTATGGCCCATTTTAGGAAAGTCTTAAAGGAACGGGAAGTGCAGGCCTCTATGGACAGATATGTTGTGCGACAGAGGTCCAGTGACTCGAGTTGGTCCTAGTGGCATTAAAAGTAGAAGGGAAGTAACCCCAGAAAATGACTTTATACCTCAAGTCCTAATGGAAGGGGATTCCCCTTCTAAACAATAACTTCCACACTCCCCTCCTCCCATCCCATCAATCATCACCAGATCTTCAATAAAGGTAAGTGTCATGTATTGTATTCTTAGTGCATGTCTTCTTAAGTTTGTGTGTTAAAATTAATATTTCATGTGGTAAAAAAAATTTTTTTCATACCTTGTGGTGTCTTGCATGGATTAATTTGTTTTCCATTATTTCTTATGGGGAAAATTAATTCGCCATACGATAATTTCGTCTTACGATGAGCTCTCATGAGAGGATTAATATCGTAAGGCGGGGGTCCACTATTATTATATTATTATTATTATTATTATTAAAATGATTATTAGTACATACGTATTATAATAATTATTACTACAGTGGTCCCTCGTTTTTTGTAGTTCTCGGGAATCATAGATTTCGGAAATCATAGGGATATTTTCGTATAAACATGGGCTCGCTAATCATAGGTTGACTCGTGAATAGTAGTTCGTCTGGGACGTGTATGCATGGTGTGAGCCGGGGCGGCCTCCCTACCCAGCCAGTCTGGCATTGTTTACCAGTGAGTGAAGGTCCCCTCATGTGCTCCTACGAAATATTTCATAATATTCCACTCATTTTAGTGCTTGCAATTACTAAATAAGCTACCATGGCTCCAAAGAAAGCTCCTAGTGCCAAGCCTGTGGTAAAGGTGAGAAATACAATTGAATTTAAGAAAAACATCATTGAACAATATGAAAGTTGCACAAGTGCAGCCGAACTGGCAAGGATGTATAAGAAACCCTACACAACCATATGTTCCATAGTGGCCAAGAAAAAGGAAATCAAGGACGCTGTTGTTGCAAAGGGGGTAACTATGCTGACAAAAATGAGATCACCAGTACTCGAAGATGTTGAGAAGTTATTATTGGTGTGGATAAACGAGAAACAATTAGCAGGAGATACTCTTACGACTTCGATTATTTGTGAAAAGGCTAGGCAGTTGCACAACGATCTGGTAAATTGCCTGCAAATAGTGGTGATGCGAGTGAATTTAAGGCCAGCAAAGGTTGGTTTGAGAGATTTAAGAACCGTACTGGCATACAGTGTGGTAAGGCATGGTGAGGCTGCCAGTTCGGACCACAAGGCGGCTGAAAAATATGTGCATGAATTCAAGGAGTACATAGAGGCTGAATTCAAGGAGTACATAGAGGCTGAAGGACAAACCTGAACAAGTGTTCAATTGTGAAGAAACAGGCCTCTTTTGAAGAAAATGCCAAAGAAGACCTTCATTACACAGGAGGAAAAGGCAATGACAGGACACAAGCCTTTGAAAGACAGGCTGACGCTCATGTTCTGTGCTAATGCTAGTGGGGATTTCAAAGTGAAGCCATTACTAGTGTACCATTCTGAAAATCCCAGAGTGTTCAGGAAAAACAATGTTATGAAGGGTAAATCGTGTGTTTTGGAAATCTAATAGTAAGGCATGGGTCACGAGGGAAATTTTCGTCGAGTGGTTCAATGAAGTGTTTGGCCCTAGTGTGAAGAATTACCTGCTGGAAAAGAAATTGGATCTCAAGTACCTGCTAGTAATGGACAATGCACTTGCTCATCCTCCAAACTTGGATGACCTAATTTTCGAGGAGTTTGGGTTCATCACAGTAAAGTTCTTGCCCCCGAATACCACTCCTCTCCTCCAGCCCATGGACAAGCAGGCCATTGCAAACTTTAAAAAAAAACTACACCAAAGCAATGTTTCACAGGTGCTTGACTGACCACAGACACTCACTTGACCCTAAGGGAATTTTGGAGAGAACACTTCAGCATCCTCCACTGCATAACCCTTATAGGTATGGCTTGGGAGGGAGTGACTACCATGGCTTTGAACTCTGCTTGGAGAAAATTGTGGCCAGATTGTGTCGACAAGAGGGATTTTGAAGGGTTTGGGACTGACCCTGATGAGCCTGTGTCTGTTGTTAAATCAATTGTGGCACTGGGGAGTTCCATGGGGTTGGATGCGAGTTTGGAGGATGTGGAAGAGTTGGTGGAAGACCACAACGAAGAGCTCACCACTGAGGAGCTGCAAGAGCTTCAGCAGGAACAGCAACAGATCGCAGCTCAGAATCTTGCTGCAGAGGAGGAGGAAGAGAGATGGAAGAAGATGCCTTCTTCAGAAATTAGAGATTTTTGCTATGTGGGGTAAGATGGAAAGCTTTATGGAGAAACATCACCCTGACAAGGTTGTTTCAAGCCATGTTGGCAACATGTACAGTGACAAAGTCTTGGGCCATTTTAGAGAAGTGTTAAAGAGACGACAGAAACAGAGCTCTCTCCACAGTTATTTTCCGAGACAGGACTCCAGTGACTCAAGGTGGACCTAGTGGCATTAAGAAACAGAGAAGAGAAGCAACCCCAGAAAAGCAATTGGTACCTGAGGTGCTGCTTGAAGGGGATTCCCCTTCCAAACTGTAAACAATCCAATCTCTCTCCTCCTCCAGTCTCTCATACACTAAGAAGAATCTCCAATAAAGGTAAGTGTTATGCTGTTAATGTTTCATTCATCATTTCTCATTGTATTGTTTATGTACTACATCTATATTTCACGTAAAAAAATTTTTTGTTTTAATATTTCTAGGTGTCAGGAACGGATTAATTCTATTTACATTATTTCTTATGGGGGAAAATTGATTCGAAAATCGTAGATTTCGATAATAGTAGCAACTCCAGGAATGGATTAACTACGAAAAACGAGGGACCACTGTATTATTAATACGTAACATATAATAATAACTACTATTGTTGTTATTAATTTAGAGAACTGGAATTGGAAAATGATTGCTGTCATTTAAGTCTGGAAGTACAAACCAGATAAAGTGTAGTGCAGTTGATGAAAAGCAAAGTGATGCAGGAGCAACTGAGTGTGAGGTTGAGAATGGGAGGGAGCACCCACACTTAACCCCTTAACAGTCTCCAAATGCAGATAGATCTACGTTGTTACCGCTACCACTCCAAATGTATATCAACATTTTATTTTTTTTGCCTCCAAATTTGACACGATTGGTCTGAGTTGCCAGGTCAGTATAGAATGGGTCTTAACACTCGGTACGTGCAGTATTAAAAAAATCTGGGCCCACTTAGTACCTGGTGGGAGCACCAGCAAGAGCAAACAGCATGAAACACCTGGGATTCACTGATGCCATGTATTAATACTTCCATTTTAACCCCTTGACTGTCTCAACCCCAAATCCTGAGGTGTCTCCTGGTGTTGCAAATCCCCCCCCCCCCAAAAAAAAAATCATGAAATGATAGAGAATCTTTTCCCGATAGTAATGGCACCAAGAGAACGAAATTTGATGGGAAAACTGATGGATTTACACTCTTTTAAAGTTAGCGACCTGGGCGATATTTATGAATCTGCAATTTCGCCCACTTTGAGCCCTATTTTCGGCTAATTCCATTGTTCCAGTCGACCAAACTCATAGCTATTTCTTTAGAACTCCATTTTTTTTTTCTATCGATTGAGCACAAGAAACTGCCCATTTACCAATTTCAACTACCCAATAACATGGTGAGAAATTTGCAATTTGGCCAATTTCACAAAAATTAAAAAATATGACAATTTCGAAATAGGGTCCAGAATGAACAGTGCAGACATTCCTGACTAAAATAACATTTTCTTTGTTCATCAGTCATGTCTCCAGGCCCCTCTGATATTCCTCTTGCTTTCTATTTTGAATTTTTATTCAAACAAAAAATAGAATATTTACTGTTATGCAGACTACTGCAATATTGTAATAATTATATAAATAATGTCAACCCATTCATGACTGCATATCAGAATGGCTAGTTGGACATTTATTGGAAAATGACATCACTTGTTTACTTTTGAACATTGGCAAAAATCAAACAATTCCCCTACTTTGAGCTCCATTTCAAGGTTCTTTTCATAGTAAAACCAATCAAAATCACCTCTATTTCTATAATATGTTTTCCATGCTATTAAATGAGACCAAGAAAACGAGAATACAAATACTATATGAAAGTAGACCACAAAGTCGGCATTTTAATTAAAAAAAAAGGTTGGAGTTTTTTTTTCTCATTATGCACTGCGTGCTCCAGGATTTTTTTTTATATGGTGCACACTGACCACACAGACCCATTCTCTCACATGTGGGCCTAACAGCTTTCTCCTGCTTGATTTGAAGCCGCTAGAATTTATTTATCTTATTTTTATTTATTTATGTCTTTGCAAACAGTACATTGAGATTTTGTATTTACAATAGTGGGTTGCAATGCAAAGAGCCTCTGTTATGCCTAGGCATTATGGGCCAACTTAACATTATTGGCTTACAGTCTACTCAATACTAAGGAGTATATCATAGTTGTACAGTAGAATAGTAATTATTTCATAGTTGTACAGTAGAATAATAATTATAAATGAATCAAAATTTGTATAATACAAAGATATATTTATATTCTAAAATCCTTTTGTGAAAACAATGATTCAATTATATTCCTGTCAACAATGGATAAAAGGTTCAATGTGATTGTTTCAGTTATGATGTGGGAGTACATAGGCGAGTAAGTGTGCACTGAGTATTTAGCATTTAGTCTAGGGTGATTAAGTGGCTTTAGAGAAGAGTCTTAAATTGATTTTCAGACCGGGTTACTTTAATATCTTCTGATAATGAATTCCATATTTTGGGGCCCTTTATGTGCATCGAGTTCTTACACAGTGTGACATGGACACGAGGTATATCAAAAAGAGATCTGTCTTTTGTGTTGTGGTCATGTGTCCTGTTTAAGATGGTGAGGAGAAGTTTGAGTGGGGGGTTTATATTTGCGTGTATTGTTCTGTGTATGTAGTAGGCACATGAATAAGTATGGATGTTCTTAACGGTGAGCAGATTCAGACTTTTGAAAATTGGTGGAGAATGGTGGTGGGAGTGGGAATTTATCATTCTTACTATTGCCTTTTTGCTGGGTTATTAGGGGTTTTAGGTGATTGGATGTTGTTGATCCCCATGCACAAATTCCATATGTAAGATAAGGGTATACGAGTGAAAGGTACAGTGCCAGGAGAGCTGATCATGGAACGTAGTACCTTATCTCTGATAGTACGCCTACGGTCTTGGAGATTTTCTTGGTGATTTGTTGTGTGTGTGTCCGGAACTTAAGGCTACTGTCAAGGTGGATACCTAGGAATTTTCCCTCCGAGTCTTGTGACTGATGATCCATTTAGCGTTATGTTAACTGGATCATTTGCAGCTTTGTTTCCAAATTGAATGAAATAGGTTTCATCAGTGTTCAGGGTAAGTTTGTTAGACAATATCCAGGCAGATATTTTCTGTAATTCAGCACTGACTGTTTGCTAGTATGACTGTTTGGGTGGGAAAAGACATATGTAGTGTCATCTGCAAATATGGGTTTGAGTAGCCATGATGCATTCGATAGATCATTGATGTAGATGAGAAAGAGGAGTGATCCAAGCACACTTCCTTGTGGGACTCCTACTGTGAGTGGTTGGGTGGAAGAGTTTGCATTATTTGCATATACATATTGAGTTCTGTTACTAAGGTATGACTTTAGGTAGTTGAGGGAGTGGCCTCTGATACCATAGTGCATTAATTTGGAGTACAGCAGTTCATGGTCGACTGTATCAAAAGTTTTACGTAAATCAATGAAAAGGCCCAGCGGGACTTCTTTCTTTTCAAGTGCGGTATATATTAGTTCTAGCATGTGTATGATAGCATTATTTGTGCTTTTATTATTCCTGAATCCAAACTGACAAGGGTTTAATATGTTGTGTGAAACGAGGTAGGAATAGATCCATCTATGAATTAATTTTTCAAAGATTTTAGAGAGCAGTGGTAAGTTTGATATTGGTCTATAGTTATTCAAGTCAGCTTGGTCACCTCCTTTATGGATCGGAGTGACCCTCGCTATTTTGAGGATTGTTGGGAAGGTAGATGATTCAATGGATTTGTTAAAGAGCGTTCCAATAATTGGTGACAATACTTGAGAAGCTTTTTTGTACATAAAAGCAGGCAAGTTGTTTATGTTTCCTGCCTTGTTTTTAAGGGTGTTTATGATGAGCATAACTTCAATGGGGTTGGTTGGAGCTAGGAATAGCGTATTTGGGTAGGTACCTATGAGTTAGTCTGATGGACGGGTGTTTGTGCTTGGTATTTTGTTTGCTATATTTTTTTCTTATGGAGAAGAAAACATTAAGTCTGTTTGCTGTTTCGGTTGGAGTGAGTTGGGGTTCATCTGATTTTGTTAGTTTGATTGCTTTGTTTTTGGATAACTTTAGTTCCAAGAATTTCAGATAGTTTTTTTTCAGGTTTTTTTCATATCACCTTCGATGTTATGTAATCTATTTTCATAATACAATTTTTTTGACCTTATCAGGCTGGTAAGTGCTGACGAGTAACTTTTCAACTGTTCTCTAGTTATTTGACCCATTCTATACTGTTTTATATTTGTGCTTTGTGTTAATGGATTTGAGGATGCTTGGTGTTAGCCAGGGATTATTCAGTCTCTTTGCTGTGATCTGTTTAGTTTTTCTGGGGCAATGTCTGTTATAGAGGCATTGGGCTTTTTTTTTTTAGAAAATTATTTATATTCATTCATATCTGTATAAGTTTCAAGCTCATTTTGCCAATCGATGTTATTCATAGCTGCTATAAAGTTGTTAACTGCTGTCTCGTTATGTAGTCTGAAGGTTACCTTAGTGATGTCTTGTGGCAGTTTGCCCAGATTAGTTATGAGAAAGGTTAGGTAGTGGTCTGTAGTGCTGTCTGTGATTATGCCTGATTTTAAAGGGGATATGGTGTTTGTCCAGATGTGGTCTATTAAGGAGATGCTTGTCTCAGAGATTCTTGTAGGTTTACATATTGCTGGTAGCAATAGGCAGTTGCTCATTGTGTTTGTGAATTCGGTTACTTGTGGGTCCTGGTCGTGTAGTATGTTTATGTTGAAATCTCCTGTTAGTAGTAGGTGGTCTTTATTCATGTGTGGATCAGTAATCATGTTTCCTAGTTTTTCAATAAAGTGATAAATGTTTGACTGTGGTACTCTGTAGATGTTTATAACTGTGAGGGGTTTTTGCAGTACATATATATGTATACACATCAGTATATATATACGTCGGCATATATATACTACATCAAAAACGGTGGCTCATAAGACATATATATACAACCAAAACAGTCAAAGGGTTAAGAGGAAAGTGATGTTGACCCCGAGTTTAGTGGCTTTGACATGGATGTGACCACAAGTGGTTGAGGAAATATCAAAAACTTTGAAAATAACCCATGTGCAACATTTGTGCCACACTTTCTATTTTGATATCACTGGTAGTGTCATCCTGCCAGAATATCCTATACCCTATGGCCTAAGGAAAGGAAAACAATTCTGGAACTTGTGTAATACATGTTCGGCAGGCTGGCTGGCTGGCTGACTGACTTTGCTGTCTCTTTCTGTATCTGTCTGTATCTATCTCTGTCTATTTCACAGGTACACATAAGTAATCATACGTAGTGTAAATTACCAAGGATAATCAAAAATTCCAGACCAAGTGCTATACTGTGCTTGTAGATATAAGGCATAATAAGCATGACTGGCAAGTAATATGCATTTTCACTTGATAAGGAATCAGACATGACACTGCATCACGTGTAATACCTGTTGGTTCATGAGCAGCATTCTGAGACAGACAAGCAGACAGGAAGACATAAGCAGAGACAAACAGACAGAACTAGACAGACAGATAGAAATGTTTGTGTGTAGCAATGAAAACAAAGCCAAGGTTCACTGGAGCAATGCACAATCAAGTGTCACTCCACTGCTGCATTGTCAGCAGTGGAATGACACTTGTCTTACACCGTGCACTGAGGAGTTTCATATACTCCAGCATGTCTAAAGCATTGCTGGGACCAATAAATAGTATATATTTCTAGACAATAGTATGTGATCAAGGCAGGTGAAAATGCTCATCTGTCAGTGTGTTTGTGACAATTTACTATTTCAGTACCTAATATTAGTGTCAGAACAAAGATTGGCTATAAAATCACAAGAATCACTATAAATTGTAATTAACCCGTTAACTGTCCAAAGAAAGATCTACGTTCTCACTGCCAGCACTTCAAATATTTTGAAAAAAAAAAAATTAAATTAAAGAGGGCAATTTCTCGTGTGCAATAAGACCAAACAAAAAAAATTTAGGGTAGGTTCTTACTGAGATATAAGACCATGAAGTTCGAACTGGATGCTCACCTGATGGCAACATGGAGTCTTCCCGCCTGCAGAAATGTTGCTAATATACCTTTCTTTTCCCAATTTTTTTCTCATATTTACTGTAGAAAGAACAAAAAAATGGAAGAAGTACAAAAGAAGTTCACAGTAAAGGGGTTAGCTGGTGTGTTCATCTGTGTTAACATTCTCAGCATCTCTCCTGGCAGCTTAAGAAATGATTAAACTCGGTGAACAAGTTATGTCAATGTTAATAATAACAATTATTATTAATAACTAATTAATAATCACTCTGGAGCACTTTAAATGTCATACATATTTTGTATAGGTTTGGTAGCCGACATTTAAAGCACTCCAGAGCGATTATTATTATTATTATTATTATTATTATTATTACCATCAACATACCTTGTTCACTAAGTTTAATCATTTCTCAAGCTGTCACGATACACAAGGAGTTGCATATATACTCCAGCATGTCTAAAACATTGCTGGAACCTATAAATACTTCGTATATATTTTTAGACAACAGTATGTGACCAAGGCAGGTGATAATGTTCACCTGTCAGTGTGTTTGACTATTTGAGTACTATTTCAGTACTTAATATTAGTGTTAGAACAAACATTGGCTATGAAATCACAAGAACTACTACAAATTGTAATTCTTTTTTCAACAAACCGGCAGTTTCCCCACTGAGGCAGGATGGCCCAAAAAGAAAAATTGGTATACCAGCAACACTTACGCAAGTGGAAGGACTCCATGTTGCCATCAGGCGAGCATCCAGTGCCAACTTCGCAGCTTTAAATCTCGATAAGTACTGACCCTAAATTTTTTTCTGTTTTATTACACAGAAAATTGCCCTCTTTAATCCTTAACGGTCCAAACGTATATATACGTTCACGTGCGTAGCGCCCCAAACACACATGTTTTATTTTTCATTTGTTCAAAATCAGCGCAATAGGCCTGAGTCGCCTAGACACGAGAGAATGGGTGTGCACACTCAGTGTGCACGGTATACAAAAAATCTGGGATGCCTGGGTACCACATGGTAGGACCAGTTACATTCAGCTCCATCTTCTGTCAACATCATGGCACATCCTCGTGATTCACTTACGCCTCGTCGTATTAACACTACTATTCGAGGAAAGTGATGCAGATCACGAGTTCAGTGGATTTGACACCAATGGGGCCAGTAATATTCAAGGAATTAGTGAAAATATCAATGATAACCCAGATGAACCCCAGCCCATCACCTCTGGGGTAGCCAGCGTGGCCACAGCAGACCCTAGGAAAAGCACTTCTGGAGTGGCCAGTGTGGCCACAGAAGACCCTGGGCCAAGCACCTCTGGAGTGGCAAGTGTTACCCATAGGCAACTTCGCAAGAGGAAACTATAATTTTTCCGGTGTTTTAGTGAAAGTGATGCAAGTGACGATGAGATTGATTTTATGCCAATCGAGGATTCATCTAGTGATAGTGACGTTCATTATTCACCAGTGAAACATACTTTTAGGCATCATTATCTATGTCCAGGCAGTGTGCCATATGCAATCCCCAAGGGTCGTGGCAGGTCACGATCCAAAACCCCAGCCACTGATAGTGAAAGTGATCACGAAGGGGAGTATGCAGGGATGGAGGAAGTAGTGTTGGGTGGCACGGTGCCAGGACCACATGGTGCAGTGGGTGGACAGACAAAGGACCACCCGGCATCCCCGCAACCATGTGCTGCCTCCACTCCTGTCCCTCCTGGCCCCCTCGCCCAATGCCACAGGTCCACCCTGCACCATGTGATCGTGAGTGGAACTGGACACAAAGTATATTCGTGCCACAGCCTTGTGATTTTGATGCTAGTGGAAGTGGTATCCAGCCAGAATGTCCCATAACGAATGAGTCTACAGAGTTAGACTATTTCCAGTTGTACTTTGACGAGCCTATAATGAACTTTATAGTGACTCAGGCAAACAATTATTACCAATATGTCATGAACAACACAGCAGAGGTTGGAGAATCGTCACGGCTGCACAGGTGGAAAGACACAACAGTGGCTGAAATTTATTTATTCCTTGCCAGTATCATGCTTATGCCACATATCTATAAGAATAATATACATAAATACTGGTCTACAGACCACTTCATCAGTACTCCAGTTTTCCGTGACCTCCTTCCCTGCAACAGATTCACTCTGTTGCTACGAATGTTGCACTTCTCAGACAGAAATATGCCAAACAGAAATGACCTTCTATACAAAATCCGGGAAGTTTTTATGTATTTGAAGCAGAAATTCAGTGTATACTTTTATCCCTTCAAGAACATTGTTGTTGTTGACGAGTCCCTGATTCTGTTCAAGGGACATCTGTCATTCAAGCAATATATACCGAGCAAACGTAATCGCTTTGGTATAAAACTTTTTGTTATGTGTGACTGTGAGAGTGGTCTTGTGTTGGATGTAATTGTATACACCGGGAAAAACACACTCGATGATGGCAGACTATTGTTGGGTATTTCCGGCGATGTTGTTCGCAGGTTGATGGAACCATACCTTGACATGGGCCACACATTGTACACAGACAACTGGTATACAAGCCCTATGCTCGCTGATTTCCTACATGTGAACAATACTGATATATGTGGAACAGTGAGAAGGAATAGGAAACATATGCCAAGGTGCAGTGGAGGCAGTATTGAAGGTGAAGTGCAAGCGTTTCATGCTAATGACATCATGGCACTGACGAGGCATGACAAATGGGACGTGACATTGCTGTCATCCATCCACAGAAACGAGATGGTACAAACAGACAGACTGAGCAGGTTCAACAAAGAACCTATAGTAAAGCCAGCTGCTGTCGTGGACTATACGAACAATATGTGACTAGTTGACAAGTGACATAATGATAGGGTTTGTTGACTGTGTGCATAGGAGTCGCAAGTGGTATATAAAACTGTTTTTTCACCTTGTAGACATCGCAGTGCTCAATGCATTCAGTATGTACGAAATAAAGACTGGAAAACGACAATGTTTTGCAGACTTCTCTCTGAATCTCGTCAAACAGATAGCAAGAAACTATGGTACCACACCAGTATCTGTCACACCGCAACCTGTCCCCCAACCACAGTAAGAGGGGGAAGTGCCAGACCGAATTACTCCCGTCACTATCTGGTACCAATACCACTTACCCAAAGGAAGAAAAATGCCCAGAAAAAGTGTATTGTGTGTGCTACCACCAAAAAAAGGCCCCAACAGCAGAAGGACACACGATTCATTTCTCACCAGTGTGGGGTGGCACTCTGTATGAATCCATGCTTCATCGAGTATCATAGAATTGTGGAGTACTAGAAACATAAGTGGGACATGTAAATACTTGTATATAGTTGTAAATAATGTGTGATTCAGCCAGATGTGCAAAATCCCCTGTCTGTGTACATGTGTGTTTATGACAATTTGATAAAAATTTCATATGTAATGTTGGTGTATAAACAAAAATTGGTATTGATATCAAATGATTTACTATGAAACACTTATCATATCATGAACACCAAGGAAATGAAAAAAAAAAATGGAAGAAAACTGTAAATATGTTGAATTTCTGCAAGCGGCAGCACTCCATGTTGCCGTCAGGTGATCGCCAAGTGCCAACTTCGCAGCCTCATATCTCCGTAAGTACTGACCCTAAAAAAAATTTTTATGCTAAAACAAAAAGTGCTCTTTTTTTACATAAAAAAAAATCAAAATATTCGGGACGCTGCACAGGTGGACGTATATATACGTTTTATTAACAACTGAAAGTAGAGTGGACCTTCGCCTAACGCTATTAATCCATTCCTGAGAGCTCAACGTTAGGCGAAATTATCGTCAGGCGAATTAATTTTTCCCATAAGAAATAATGGAAATCAAATTAATCCGTTCCTGACACCCCAAAGTATGAACAAAAAAAAATTTTTTACATGAAATATTAATTTTAATACACACAAACTGAAGAAGACATGCACAGTTACATGACACTTACCTTTATTGAAGATCTGGTGATGATTGATGGGATGCAAGGAGGGGAGTGTGTTGATGGTGTTAGTGTTTAGAAGGGGAATCCTCTTCCATTAGGACTTGAGGTGGCAAGTCCTTTTCCGGGGTTACTTCTTCTTTTAATGCCACTAGGACCAGCTTGAGTCACTGGACCTCTGTCGCACAACATATCTGTCCATAGAGGCCTGTACCTCCCATTCCTTTATGACATTCCTAAAGTGTTTCACTACATTGTCAGTATACAGGTTGCCAACACTGTTTGCAATAGCTGTGTGAGGGTGATTTTCATCAAAAAAGGTTTGCACTTTAAGCCACATTGCACACATTTCCTTAATCTTTGAAGTAGGCAACTTCTTCACTTTATGCATCCCCTCCTCCGGAGCAGTTTCCTCAGGTCTGCCCTCTTGCTGTTGAAGATGATCTAGCAGCTCATCAGTGGTTAGTTCTTCATTGTCGTCCTCCTCCACCAACTCTTCCACATCCTCCCCACTAACCTCCAACCCCAAGGACTTCCCCAATGCCACAATGGATTCTTCAACTGGCATAGGATTCCCAGGGTTAGCCTCAAACCCTTCAAAATCCCTTTTGTCTGCACATTCTGGCCACAGTTTCTTCCAAGCAGAGTTCAAGGTCCTCAGTCACTTCCTCCCAAGCCTTACCTATAATGTTTAGACAATTGAGGATGCTAAAGTGATCTCTCCAAAACTCTTAAAATCAATTGAGTTTCTGAGGTCACTACAAAGCACCTTTCAAACATAGCTTTTGTGTACAGTTTCTTTAAGTTGGAAATGACCTGCTGGTCCATGGGCTGCAGGAGAGGAGTGGTATTAGGAGGCAAAAACTTGACCTTAATGAAGCTCATTTCTGCAGAAAGTTGCTCTGCCACGTCTGAAGGATGACCAGGAGCATTGTCTAATACCAGGAGGCACTTAAGATCTAATTTCTTTTCAATTAGGTAATTTTTCAGTGGGGGCAAATGCATTGTGTAACCAGTCATAGAAAAAGTCCCTAGTGACCCATGCCTTACTGTTTTCCCTCCACAGCACACACAAATTAGCCTTGAGGACATTGTTTTTCCTGAACACTCTGGGAGTTTCAGAGTGATACACCAATAAAAGCTTCACTTTACAATCACCACTAGCATTGGCACACATCAACAGAGTAAGCCTGTCTTTCATAGGCTTATGTGATGGGAGTGCCTTTTCCTCCTGAGTAATGTACGTCCTGTTTGGCATTTTCTTACAAAGCAGGCCTGTTTTGTCACAATTAAACACTTGTTCAGGTTTCAGTCCTTCACTGTCTATGTACTCCATGAATTCCTGCACATATTTTTCAGCCGCTTTGTGGTCCGAACTTGCAGCCTCACCATGCCTTATCACACTATGTATGCCACTACGATTCTTAAATCTCTCAAACCAACCTTTGCTGGCTTTAAATTCACTCACATCACTAGTTGTAGGCATTTTCCTAATTAAATTGTCATGCAACTTCCTAGCCTTTTCACATATGATCGCTTGAAAGATGCTATCTCCTGCTATCTGTTTTTCGTTTATCCACACCAATAACAGTCTCTCAACATCTTCTATCACTTGCGATCTCTGTTTCAAAAACCAAGTTGCACCTTTGGCAAGAACAGCTTCCTTGATTGCCGTTTTCTTGGCCACAATAGTAGCGATGGTTGATTGGGGTTTTGTGTACAACCTGGCCAGCTCAGAGACACGCACTCCACTTTCATACTTAGCAATGATCTCTTTCTTTATATCCATAGTAATTCTCACTCTTTTTGCTGTAGGGTTGGCACTAGAAGCTTTCTTGGGGCCCATGGTGACTTATTTTGCAGGTGCAATCGCTAAAAAGGCTGTGATATGAAATGTTCCGATTGTATGCTTGGAAGCGACTGCGGTGGCTGGCTTGTAAACATTGGCACCCACGGAACAAGTGAGGCGGGCTCAGGCCGCACGTGGACGCATCTCTAACGAACCGCATTGAGCGAGTTTTTTAGTGCTAGCCAAGGCAAAATTTTTGCGTTAAAATGTATCGCAAGGCGGATTTAACATTATGCGATGCGTTCGTTAGGCAAGGTTCCACTGTATGGAAAAAAAAAAGTTTTTTTTTTTACCTTTGAAAACAAAAAAAAACTTAGATCTACTTTTTTTGTCGTTATATTTGAAAATATGTAAAAAAAGTACAGTGGTCCCTCGCTTTTCGTATTTCTTGGGAATCATAGATTTCGGAAATCATAGGGTTTATTTTTGTATAAACATGGGCTCGCTAATCATAGGTTGACTCACGAATAGTAGTTCCTCCGGGATGCGTACGCACGGTGTGAGCCGGGGCGGCCTCCTTACCAAGCCAGTCTGGCATTGTTTACCAGTGAGCGAAGGTCCCCTCATGTGCTCCTACAAAATATTTCATAATATTCCACTCATTTTAGTGCTTGCAAGTACAGTGGACCCCCACATAATGATGGCATCACATAGCGATTTTTCCGCATACCGCTTACTTTTATCGCAAAATTTTTGCCGCGCATACCGATTAAAAACCCGCTCACCGATTTTCGTCCGAGACGCGTCCAATGTGCCCTCAGCCAGCCTCACATGTGCCGCCCGTCCCATTGTTTACCAGCCAGCCTCCGCGGTAACATCCAAGCATACACTCGGAATATTTCGTATTATTACAGTGTTTTCGGTGCTGTTTCTGGAAAATAAGTGACCATGGGCCCCAAGAAAGCTTCTAGTGCCAACCCTGTGGTAAAAAGGGTGAGAATTAGTATGGAAATTAAGAAAGATTTTGAAGGGTTTGGGGCTAACCCTGAGAAGCCTATGCCAGTTGTGGAATCCATTGTGCCTACTTCAAAGATTAAGGAAATGTGTGCACAGTGGGTTGAACTGCAAACCTTTATGGATGAAAATCACCCTGACACAGCTGTTGCAAGCCGTGCTGGTGACTATTTCAATGACAATGTTGTGGCCCATTTTAGACAAATCGTAAAGGAACGGGAGGTACAGAGCTCTATGGACAGATTTGTTGTGCGACAGAGGTCCAGTGACTCTCAAGCTGGTCCTAGTGGCATTAAAAGAAGAAGGGAAGTAACCCCGGAAAAGGACTTGCTACCTCAAGTCGTAATGGAAGGGGATTCCCCTTCTAAACAGTAAGAAGATAATGCTCTCCCCTCCTCCCATCCCATCAATCATCACCAGATCTTCAATAAAAGTAAGTGTCATGTAAGTGTGCATGCCTTTTTCAGTTTGTGTGTATTAAAATTAATATTTCATGTGGTAAAAAAAATTTTTTTTCATACTTTTGGGTGTCTTGCACGGATTAATTTTATTTCCATTATTTCTTATGGGGAAAATTCATTCACATAACGATTATTTCGCATAACAATTACCCCTCTTGCACGGATTAAAATCGTTAACCGGGGGTCCACTGTACTAAATAAGCTACCATGGCTCCAAAGAAAGCTCCTAGTGCCAAGCCTGTGGTAAAGAAGGTGAGAAATACATCAAAGCAATGTTTCATAGGTGCTTAACTGTGACCACAGACACTCACTTGACCCAAAGGGAATTTTGGAAAGAACACTTCAGCATCCTCCATTGCATAACCCTTATAGGTATGGCTTGGGAGGGAGTGACTACCAGGATTTTGAACTCTGCTTGGAGAAAATTGTGGCCAAATTGTGTCGACAAGAAGGATTTTGAAGGGTTTGGGACTGACCCTGATGAGCCTATATCTCTTGTTAAATCAATTGTGGCACTGGGGAGTTCCATGGGGTTGGATGTGAGTTTGGAGGATGTGGAAGAGTTGGTGGAAGACCACAATGAAGAGCTCACCACTGAGGAACTGCAAGAGCTTCAGCAGGAACAGCAACAGATCGCAGCTCAGAATCTTGCTGCAGAGGAGGAGGAAGAGAGATGGAAGAAGATGCCTTCTTCAGAAATTAGAGATTTTTGCTATGTGGGGTAAGATGGAAAGCTTTATGGAGAAACATCACCCTGACAAGGTTGTTTCAAGCCATGTTGGCAACATGTACAGTGACAGTCTTGGGCCATTTTAGGGAAGTGTTAAAGAGACGCCAGAAACAGAGCTCTCTCCACAGTTATTTTGTGAGACAGGACTCCAGTGACTCAAGGTGGTCCTAGTGGCATTAAGAAACAGAGAAGAGAAGCAACCCCAGAAAAGCAATTGGTACCCAAGGTGTTGCTGGAAGGGGATTCCCCTTCCAAACTGTAAACAATCCAATCTCTCTCCTCCTCCAGTCTCCCATACACTAAGAAGAATCTCCAATAAGTGTTATGCTGTTAATGTTTCATTCATCATTTCCCATTGTATTGTTTATGTACTACATCTATATTTCACGTAAAAAATTTTTTTGCTTTAATACTTCTGAGTGTCAGGAATGGATTAATTGTATTTACATTATTTCGTATGGGGAAAATTGATTCGCAAATAGTAGATTTCGATAATACCTAGAAATGGAAATGGTATCCTGGAGTTTACCTGGAGAGAGTTCTGGGGGTCAACGCCCCCGCAGCCCGGTCTGTGACCAGGCCTCCTTAGGTCAGTGTCCCAGGATGTGACCCACACCAGTCGACTAACACCCAAGTACCCATTTTACTGATGGGGAACATAGACAACAGGTGGAAAGAAACACGTCCAATGTTTCTACTCTGGCTGGGAATCGAACCCAGGCCCTCACCGTGTGAAGCAAGAGCGTTAACCACCAGGCCACCAGAGCCAACTCCAGGAACGGATTAACTACGAAAAATGAGGGAACATTATAGATGTACTTTTGGAGCACTACGCAGATCTGTTTGGACCATTTACGGGTTAAGGGTTAAATTTTTTTTTTTTTTTTTCAAAATATTCAGAGCGCTGGGCGAGAGAACGCAGATCTACATTTGGACAGTTAAGGGGCTATACACTTCAAACTTTGGAAAGTTTTCAAACATAACTGAGGCAAATGTGGCACTCATGGAGGATGTAGAGTGGATGGGTGGTGTGTGGATGCCATAATAGTGAATCAGGAGCTGGGTAAACAAAGTTTCTGAAAAAATTTGAAATGGCCAATATTAGCAAAGTGCCATAAAGCAGGGCCCTCCTGTATTTATGAAGCACAGTTCTTACTTTTAGTTCAGTGAGAGTAGTGACCTACAGCAATGTACCTTCACTGAGGTGCAGACAGTGTTGACATCTGGGAAGAGTTCCTGACACTTTTGGATCCAATCTTCAGCCTCCATGTTGTACTGATCCACTTCTTCAATGGTTGTGACGACCTCCTTCACAGTGTTGACTGTATTGAGGCACTCCAGCATGGTCTGCAGCTGCTTCTTTCCTGTCTCTCCTTCTGTTGTCATATTCAACACACTGGTATCCTGCTGTTCCAAGAGCTCTATTACTGCTTTGTTCTGCTCCACCAGATCATAAAGTCTGTCCTGCAGTTGGTGGTGCTGGGTCTTCCAGTCCCTCACCTGCCCCTGGTACTTGCCCAGCTGGGACAGTACTTCTTCACACTCACTTATAAGGTTATTGATACTGTTCTTGTGTTCCTGTACCATAGACCGTAACTTCTTGCTGATGCCTCTTGTGTGAGTTTGACCAGGTTTTGCTGTTGGTGCCCTCACTGATGTGACCTGCATACTTTTGAATTTCTTAATGAAAGCCTCCATACCATAATTGATTGGGAACTGAGTAGCAGCTGTGGCACTGTGCTCAGCACGGCAGCTGGGGCAGATTAGTTGAAAATTCTTTATTGTATCTTCAATACATTGTGTGCAGAATGTGTGGCCACACAGCAGAGTGCGTGGCCGTCGTAGTTCTTCATCATAGTTGCTAAAACACACATTACACTCCTCTGGCTTGTCGTTATCCTATAGAAATGAATATAGTTAGATTTTACACTAAAACAGGGTAGAATTATATTGATATTTTATACTGAAGCAGTGTTGAATTCAGCTAAATTACTCATCAATTAATAATTCATATTGAATTTATAGACAATTCTGAAAATTCAAAGGATTGACAAGCTTCTTCATAATAACTACCACACACATCACAAACCAAAGGTATATTCCCAATCTTCATCAACAATCCAGGTGATACATACATTAGAAGTAAACAGGATCAACAAACTAGGTGTCATTATTGTTTGTACAAATACAGTAGTGCCCCACTTTACGGCGTTTCGCTTTACGGAGTTCTGGACATTTCAAATTATGACCAAAACTTGCTATACGGCTTCCCCCACATGACTTTCTAATACAGTCGCCGCGCACCCCACCTGGTTTGTTTACATTCTCCGTGAACTCCGTAAGCACCACGTCTCCTCATGTCTGGAAACTCCAAAACTTAAGTGGTTTTTAAAAGTTTTCATATTTTATATATACATGTACTCTGATAATTATACTTATGTATACCTGTACCTAAATAAACTTACACACTGTGCTGGCGTGCAGGTACACATTAAAATCTGTGTCTCTAATGTCTCGAGATGCCATATTAATAATAATAAAAATAATAATAATAATAATAAAAATAAAAATAAAAATAATTAATAAAAAAAATAATAAAAATAATAAAAAATAAAAATAAAATAATAATAATAATAATAATAATAATAACAACAACAATAATCACCAAGTCTCATTAACCCTTAAACTGTCCAAACGTAGATCTACATCCACATGTGGAGGGCTCTGAACGCATATCTACGTTTTTTTTATGTGCTTTCAAATGGGGAAAATCAAGGTCGGAGCACTACACAGGTGAACGTAGATCTATGTTTAGACAGTTTAAGGGTTAAATGTCGTATAGAGAGACAAGCAGACAGACAGATAAGCCGAGACAGATAAACAGCTAGACAGAGGACACTTCTGTGTGTAACAGTGAAAACAAATAAAGCCAAGGCAGTGCATGATCGTCTTACACCATGCTTCAAGAACTCTCGTATATATATCCCCATGTGTCCAAAACATTGTTGGGACCTATAAATACTATGTATATATTTCTAGACAATAGTATGTGACTAAGGTAGGTGAAAATGTTCACCAGTCAGTGTGTGACTATTTGAGTACAATTTCAGTACCTAAAGTTAATGTCACAAGAAAGACTAGCTATGAAATCACAAGAACTACTACAAACTGTAATATCAGAACATAAAAAGATGTAAATAATGAAAAAGAATGTTATACGAATACAGTGAGAAGTCCGAGTAGATCTATAACCCTCTATGATAACATGAATGTAGATAAGTATGTTTATGGAGCAACTTGCAATGTGAACAGACTGACTGATGTTGTGTGACCAGGCTTAGGCTTGGTTACAAGTACTTCTGGCAGTTTGGGAGACACACAGATGATCAAACTAAATGCAAATTATGTGGTCAGGCATATGGTCACTCTCTTGAACACTATGTGCTTAAGTGTCCACTAATTAAGGAATATAGAAACAGACATTATAATAACCTATGTGACGTGTCAAGATATCTTATTAACCTGTTAGCTGTCCAAACGTAGATCTACGTTCTTATCGCTAGTGCTCCAAACGTATATCTACTTTTTATTTTTCCTGCCTCCAAATTTGGCACAATTCGCCTAAGATGCCTGGTCAACATAGAATGGGTCTTAACCCTCGGTGTGTGCAGTATTAAAAATACTATCTAGGAAAACATAGTACCTTGTGGGAGCACCAGCTCAATTGAGTGCCAGCTAGAGCAAACAGCGCAGCCAATACCAAGGATTCACCGTGTCATGTCGTATTAGCACTCCCCGTTTCAAGAGGAAAGTGTCATCCTGCCAGAATGTCCTATAACCTATGTCCTAAGTAAAAAGAAAATTCTGGAACTGTAATTTCAGCAGGTTGGCTGGCGACTTGCTGGCCACCTGGCTGGCTGGCAGCTGGTTGGCTGCCTCTATCTCCATCTGCCTGCACCTCTGTCAGCCTGCGCCTGTCAGCCTGTGCCTCTGTCAGCCTGCGCCTCTGTCAGCCTGCGCCTCTGTCAGCCTGCGCCTCTGCCTGACTGCGCCTCTGCCTGTCTGCGCCTCTGCCTGTCTGCGCCTCTGCCTGTCTGCGCCTCTGCCTGTCTGCGCCTCTGCCTGTCTGCGCCTCTGCCTGTCTGCGCCTCTGCCTGTCTGTGCCTCTGCCTGTCTGCGCCTCTGCCTGTCTGCGCCTCTGCCTGTCTGCGCCTCTGCCTGTCTGCGCCTCTGCCTGTCTGCGCCTCTGCCTGTCTGCGCCTCTGCCTGTCTGCGCCTCTGCCTGTCTGCGCCTCTGCCTGTCTGCGCCTCTGCCTGTCTGCGCCTCTGCCTGTCTGCGCCTCTGCCTGTCTGCGCCTCTGCCTGTCTGCGCCTCTGCCTGTCTGCGCCTCTGCCTGTCTGCGCCTCTGCCTGTCTGCGCCTCTGCCTGTCTGCGCCTCTGCCTGTCTGCGCCTCTGCCTGTCTGCGCCTCTGCCTGTCTGCGCCTCTGCCTGTCTGCGCCTCTGCCTGTCTGCGCCTCTGCCTGTCTGCGCCTCTGCCTGTCTGCGCCTCTGCCTGTCTGCGCCTCTGCCTGTCTGCGCCTCTGCCTGTCTGCGCCTCTGCCTGTCTGCGCCTCTGCCTGTCTGCGCCTCTGCCTGTCTGCGCCTCTACCTGTCTGCGCCTCTACCTGTCTGCGCCTCTACCTGTCTGCGCCTCTACCTGTCTGCGCCTCTACCTGTCTGCGCCTCTACCTGTCTGCGCCTCTACCTGTCTGCGTCTATCTGTCTGGGTCTCTATCTGTTTCTATCTCACAGGAACACGCATGTAAATACAGTTATACATAACATAACTTACCTAGGACAACCCAAAAAATCCAGACAAATTGCTATACTGTGCTTGTAGATAGACAGCATGTGTAATACCAGCTTGTTCATGAGCAACTCTGAGACAAGAGAGATAAGCAGACAAAAACACACAGGCAGACAGAAAAACAAACAGAGAGCTGGACATTATTATTATTATTATTATTAAAATCAAAAAGAAGCGCTAAGCCACATGGGCTATACAGTGCTGCGGGTTAGGGAAGGAAGCGGGGGTATTGGGCGGCAGAAGGGGGGAGGGATGATCAGTAGATTACAGAGAACTGCGGGGCAGGGGATAGTGCAGGGGTAGAGGGCAACAAAAAATTGAGGTATAAAGAGCTGAAGGTGTCAGAGTTTGTGAAGTCAGTCAGTCGTTGTCAAAAAGTCAATGAGAGAGTACGGATGAAAGGTGGGTCCATCAGCAAGAAGGGAAGGTAAAGAGAGAGCAGCGGAGCGAAGACGACGATGGAGGTATATTCTGTGTGCTCGTTGATAAAGTGGGCAGTCTAATAGAATGTGGCTAACCGATAATGGAACCTGAATATTCTCACAGAGCGGAGCAGGGCGCCTCTCCATGAGATAACCATGAGTAAGACGAGTATGGCCAATGCGAAGACGGGAGAGAATAGTCTCTCAACCTCTACACTGGTGACAAGAAGATGGCCAGTAACCTATACTCGGTGTAATAGATTGAAGTTTGTTACCGAGCAGAGTAGACCAATGTTGTTGCCAACGGGTGTGAAGGTGGGTAGCTATTGCAGCAAAATAGTCTGTAAATGGAACACCTCTATATGAAACTGGTAGGTCATGTACTGCTGACTGCACAGCAGTGTCTGCCTGTTCATTGCCCTGTACGTCAACATGACCATGGACCCAACAAAAAACAATATCTTTATGCTTGGAAGAGATGAAGCGTAGCCAAAGTTGGATACGGAGGACTAAGGGGTGAGGTGTATCAAATTTCTGTATAGCCTGTAAAGCACTAAGGGAGTCTGAGACAACCACAAATGATGACACAGGCATAGATGCAATACGGAAAAGAGCTGCAAGAATGGCATACAACAATTCTGCAGTAAAGATACTAGCCGAAGATAGTAAATGCCCTCGTACGACGCTGTCCGGAAACACTGCTGCGAATCCTATGCCGTCAGAAGACTTAGAGCCATCTGTGTACACTGCAATGGCATGAGAATGAGAGTGGAAGTGGTCAAGAAAAAGAGCGGGAAGCGACCGTAGACAGTTGGGCTTGCGAGCAAGGGAGTGAGAAAGAACAGACTCGAACAGCTGGAACTTCCAAGGGGGGTAGGGAAAAGCGAGATGCTACATGAACATAGAAAGGTGGTAATTGAAGAGAAGACAAGAGTTAATGTAGGCAAAGGGGGAAGGGATGGAGCAAACAGGCGGCGAACAAATAAGGAATGTAGTATGAGGTGACTAAAATGCTGGGAGCGATGGGGTAGTAACCCCTTCTCCTGTAGACATTTACTAAAAAAGAAGAAAAACTTTATAAAACTGGGATGCTTGAATGTGCGTGGATGTAGTGCGGATGACAAGAAACAGATGATTGCTGATGTTATGAATGAAAAGTTGGATGTCCTGGCCCTAAACGAAACAAAGCTGAAGGGGGTATGGGAGTATAGGTGGGGGAAAATAAATGGGATTAAATCTGGAGTATCTGAGAGAGTTAGAGCTAAGGAAGGGGTAGCAGTAATGTTGAAGGCTCAGTTATGGAAGAAGAAGAGAGAATATGAATGTGTAAATTCAAGGATTATGTGGATTAACGTAAAGGTTGGATGCAAAAAGTGGGTCATAATAAGCGTGTATGCACCTGGAGAAGAGAGGAATGTAGAGAGATTGATTTTGGGAGATGTTAAGTGAATGTATAGGAACCTTTGAACCAAGTGAGAGAGTAATTGAGGTAGGGGACCTGAATGCTGAAGTAGGAGAAACTTTTAGAGAGGGTGTGGTAGGTAAGTTTGGGGTGCCATGTGTAAATGATAATGGGAGCCCTTTGATTGAACTTTGTATAGAAAGGGGTTTAGTTATAGGTAATACAAATCTTAAGAAAAAGAGGATACATTAGTATACAGGATATGATGTAGGGCAAAATGACAGTAGTTTGTTGTATTATGTATTGGTAGATAAAAGTCTGTTGAGTAGACTTCAGGATGTACATGTTCATAGAGGGGCCACAGACATATCAAATCACTTTTTAGTTGTAGCTACACAGAGTAAAAGGTAGATGAGATACAAGGAGAATAGAAGCATCAGGGAAGAGAGAGGTGAAGGTTTACAAACTTAAAGAGGAGGCAGTTAAGGTAAGATATAAACAGCCATTGGAGGATAGAGGGGCTAATGAGAGCATAGGCAATGGGGTCGAAGAGGTATGGGGTTGGTTTAAAAATGTAGTGTTAGAGTGTTCAGCAGAAGTTTGTGGTTACAGGAAAGTGGGTGCGGGAGGGAAGAGAAGCGATTGGTGGAATGATGTAAAGAGTAGTAAGGGAGAAAAAGTTAGCATATGAGTAGTTTTTACAAAGTAGAAGTGATGCAAGGAGGGAAGAGTATATGGAGAAAAAGAGAGGTTAAGAGTGGTGAAGCAATGTAAAAAGAGCAAATGAGAGAGTGGGTGAGATATTACCAACAAATTTTGTTGAAAATAAGAAAGTTTTGGAGTGAGATTAACAAGTTAAGGAAGCCTAGAGAACAAATGGATTTATTTTATTTTATTTTATTATCACACTGGCCGATTCCCACCAAGGCAGGGTGGCCCAAAAAAGAAAAACTTTCACCATCATTCACTCCATCACTGTCTTGCCAGAAGGGTGCTTTACACTACAGTTTTTAAACTGCAACATTAACACCCCTCCTTCAGAGTGCAGGCACTGTACTTCCCATCTCCAGGACTCAAGTCCGGCCTGCCGGTTTCCCTGAACCCCTTCATAAATGTTACTTTGCTCACACTCCAGCAGCACGTCAAGTATTAAAAACCATTTGTCTCCATTCACTCCTATCAAACACGCTCACGCAGGCCTGCTGGAAGTCCAAGCCCCTCGCACACAAAACCTCCTTTACCCCTTCCCTCCAACCTTTCCTAGGCCGACCCCTACCCCGCCTTCCTTCCACTACAGACTGATACACTCTTGAAGTCATTCTGTCTCGCTCCATTCTCTCTACATGTCCGAACCACCTCAACAACCCTTCCTCAGCCCTCTGGACAACAGTTTTGGTAATCCCGCACCTCCTCCTAACTTCCAAACTACGAATTCTCTGCATTATATTCACACCACACATTGCCCTCAGACACGACATCTCCACTGCCTCCAGCCTTCTCCTCGCTGCAACATTCATCACCCATGCTTCACACCCATATAAGAGCGTTGGTAAAACTATACTCTCATACATTCCCCTCTTTGCCTCCAAGGACAAAGTTCTTTGTCTCCACAGACTCCTAAGTGCACCACTCACCCTTTTCCCCTAATCAATTCTATGATTCACCTCATCCTTCATAGACCCATCCGCTGACACGTCCACTCCCAAATATCTGAATACATTCACCTCCTCCATACTCTCTCCCTCCAATCTGATATCCAGTCTTTCATCACCTAATCCTTTTGTTATCCTCATAACCTTACTCTTTCCTGTATTCACTTTTAATTTTCTTCTTTTGCACACCCTACCAAATTCATCCACCAATCTCTGCAACTTCTCTTCAGAATCTCCCAAGAGCACAGTGTCATCAGCAAAGAGCAACTGTGACAACTCCCACTTTATGTGTCATTCTTTATCTTTTAACTCCACGCCTCTTGTCAAGACCCTCGCATTTACTTCTCTCACAACCCCATCTATAAATATATTAAACAACCACGGTGACATCACACATCCTTGTCTAAGGCCTACTTTTACTGGGAAATAATTTCCCTCTTTCCTACATACTCTAACTTGAGCCTCACTATCCTCGTAAAAACTCTTCACTGCTTTCAGTAACCTACCTCCTACACCATACACCTGCAACATCTGCCACATTGCCCCCCTATCCACCCTGTCATACGCCTTTTCCAAATCCATAAATGCCACAAAGACCTCTTTAGCCTTATCTAAATACTGTTCACTTATATGTTTCACTTTAAACACCTGATCCACACACCCCCCACCTTTCCTAAAGCCTCCTTGTTCATCTGCTATCCTATTCTCTGTCTTGCTCTTAATTCTTTCAATAATAACTACCATACACTTTACCAGGTATACTCAACAGTCTTATCCCCCTATAATTTTTGCACTCTCTTTTGTCCCCTTTGCCTTTATACAAAGGAACTATGCATGCTCTCTGCCAATCCCTAGGTACCTTACCCTCTTCCATACATTTATTAAATAATTGCACCAACCACTCCAAAACTATATCCCCACCTGCTTTTAACATTTCTATCTTTATCCCATCAATCCCGGCTGCCTTACCCCCTTTCATTTTACCTACCGCCTCACGAACTTCCCCCACACTCACAACTGGCTCTTCCTCACTCCTACAAGATGTTATTCCTCCTTGCCCTATACACGAAATCACAGCCTCCCCATCTTCATCAACATTTAACAATTCCTCAAAATATTCCCTCCATCTACCCAATACCTCCAACTCTTCATTTAATAACTCCCCTCTCCTATTTTTAACTGACAAATCCATTTGTTCTCTAGGCTTCCTTAACTTGTTAATCACACTCCAAAACTTTTTCTTATTT
Source organism: Cherax quadricarinatus (assembly GCF_038502225.1). NCBI lineage: Eukaryota > Metazoa > Arthropoda > Malacostraca > Decapoda > Parastacidae > Cherax > Cherax quadricarinatus. The sequence goes on along the minus strand of NW_027195220.1, from coordinate 35,418 downwards.
TCAACAAAATTTGTTGATAACATGTCACCCACTCTCTCATTTGCTCTCTTTTTACATTGCTTCACCACTCTCTTAACCTCTCTCTTTTTCTCCATATACTCTTCCCTCCTTGCATCACTTCTACTTTGTAAAAACTTCTCATATGCTAACTTTTTCTCCCTTACTACTCTCTTTACATCATCATTCCACCAATCGCTCCTCTTCCCTCCCGCACCCACTTTCCTGTAACCACAAACTTCTGCTGAACACTAACACTACATTTTTAAAACTACCCCATACCTCTTCGACCCCATTGCCTATGCTCTCATTAGCCCATCTATCCTCCAAAAGATTTTCATATCTTTCCCTAACTGCCTCCTCTTTTAGTTTGTAAACATTCACCTCTCTCTTCCCTGATGCTTCTATTCTCCTTGTATCCCATCTACCTTTTACTCTCAGTGTAGCTACAACTAAAAAGTGATCTGATATATCTGTGGCCCCTCTATAAACATGTACATCCTGAAGTCTACTCAACAGTCTTATCTACCAATACATAATCCAACAAACTACTGTCATTTCGCCCTACATCATATCTTGTATACTTATTTATCCTCTTTTTCTTAAAATATGTATTACCTATAACTAAACCCCTTTCTATACAAAGTTCAATCAAAGGGCTCCCATTATCATTTACACATGGCACCCCAAACTTACCTACCACACCCTCTCTAAAAGTTTCTCCTACTTTAGCATTTAGGTCCCCTACCACAATTACTCTCTCACTTGGTTCAAAGGCTCCTATACATTCACTTAACATCTCCCAAAATCTCTCTCTCTCCTCTGCATTCCTCTCTTCTCCCGGTGCATACACGCTTATTATGACCCACTTCTCGCATCCAACCTTTACTTTAATCCACATAATTCTTGTATTTACACATTCATATTCTCTTTTCTCCTTCCATAACTGATCATTCAACATTACTGCTACCCCTTCCTTTGCTCTAACTCTCTCAGATACTCCAGATTTAATCCCATTTATTTCCCCCCACCGAAACTCCCCTACCCCCTTCAGCTTTGTTTCGCTTAGGGCCAGGACATCCAACTTCTTATCATTCATAACATCAGCAATCATCTGTTTCTTGTCATCCGCACTACATCCACGCACATTCAAGCATCCCAGTTTTATAAAGTTTTTCTTCTTCTCTTTTTTGGTAAATGTTTACAGGAGAAGGGGTTACTAGCCCATTGCTCCCGGCATTTTAGTCGCCTCATACGACACGCATGGCTTACGGAGGAAAGATTCTTTTCCACTTCCCCATGGACAATAGAAGAAATAAAGAAGAACAAGAGCTATTTAGAAAAAGGGGAAAAACCTAGATGTATGTACGTGTATATATATATATGCGCATGTGCGTGTCTGTGAAGTGTGACCAAAGTGTAAGTAGGAGTAGCAAGATATCCCTGTTATCTAGCGTGTTTATGAGACAGAAAAAGAAACCAGCAATCCTACCATCATGCAAAACAGTTTCAGGTTTCTGTTTCACAGTCATCTGGCAGGACGGTAGTACTTCCCTGGGTGGTTGCTGTCTACCAACCTACTACCTATAATGGATACTACCAAATGGATTTGTCAGTTAAAAATAGGAGAGGAGAGTTATTAAATAGAGAGATAGAGGTATTGGGAAGATGGAGGGAATATTTTGAGGAATTGTTAAATGTTGATGAAGATAGGGAAGCTGTGATTTCGTGTATAGGGCAAGGAGGAATAACATCTTGTAGGAGTGAGGAAGAGCCAGTTGCGAGTGTGAGGGAAGTTCGTGAGGCAGTAGGTAAAAGGAAAGGGGGTAAGACAGCCGGGATTGATGGGATAAAGATAGAAATGTTAAAAGGAGGTGGGGATATAGTTTGGGAGGGGTTGGTGCAATTTAATAAATGTATGGAAGAGGGTAAGGTACCTAGGGATTAGCAGAGAGCATGCATAGTTCCTTTGTATAAAGGCAAAGGGGACAAAAGAGTGCAAAAATTATAGGGGGATGAGTCTGTCGAGTATACCTGGTAAAGTGTATGGTAGAGTTATTATTGAAAGAATTAAGAGTAAGACGGAGAATGGAATAGCAGATGAACAAGGAGGCTTTAGGAAAGGTAGGGGGTGTGTGGACCAGGTGTTTACAGTGAAACGTACGAGTGAACAATATTTAGATAAGGCTGAAGAGGTTTTTGTGGCATTTATGGATTTGGAAAAGGCGTATGACAGGGTGGATAGAGGGGAAATGTGGCAGATGTTGTAGGTGTATGGTGTAGGAGCTAGGTTACTGAAATGAGTGAAGAGTTTTTACGAGGATAGTGAGGCTCAAGTTAGAGTATGTAGGAAAGAGGGAGATTATTTCCCAGTAAAAGTAGGCCTTAGACAAGGATGTGTGATGTCACCGTGGTTGTTTAATATATTTGTAGATGGGGTTGTAAGAGAAGTAATTGCAAGGGTCTTGGCAAGAGGCGTGGAGTTAAAAGATATAGAATCACACAAAGTGGGAGTTGTCACAGTTACTCTTTGCTGATGACACTGTGCTCTTGGGAGATTCTGAAGAGAAGTTGCAGAGGTTGGTGGATAAATTTGGAAGGGTATGTAAAAGAAGAAAATTAAAAGTGAATACAGGAAAGAGTAAGGTTATGAGGATAACAAAAAGATTAGATGATGAAAGATTGGATATCAGATAGGAGGGAGAGAGTATGGAGGATGTGAATGTATTCAGATATTTGGGAATGGATGTGTCAGCTGATGGGTCTATGAAAGATGAGGTGAATCATAGAATTGATGAGGGGAAAAGGGTGAGCGGTGCACTTAGGAGTCTGTGGAGCCAAAGAACTTTGTCCTTGGAGGCAAAGAGGGAAATGTATGAGAGTATAGTTTTACCAATGCTCTTATATGGGTGTGAAGCATGAGTGATGAATGTTGCAGCGAGGAGAAGGCTGGAGGCAGTGGAGGTGTCATGTCTGAGGGAAAAGTGTGGTGTGAATATAATGCAGAGTATTCGCAGTTCGGAAGTTAGGAGGAGGTGCGGGATTACCAAAACTGTTGTCCAGAGGGCTGAGGAAGGGTTGTTGAGGTAGTTCGGTCATGTAGAGAGAATGGAGCGAAACAGAATAACTTCAAGAGTATCAGTCTGTAGTGGAAGGAAGGTGGGGTAGGGGTCGGCCTAGGAAAGGTTGGAGGGAGGGGGTAAAGGAGGTTTTGTGTGCGAGGGGCTTGGACTTCCAGCAGGCATGCATGAGCGTGTTTGATAGGAGTGAATGGAGACAAATGGTTTTTAATACTTGATGTGCTGTTGGAGTGTGAGCAAAGTAATGTGTATGAAGGGATTCTGTGAAACCGGCAGGCTGGACTTGAGTCCTGGAGATGGGAAGTACAGAGTCTGCACTTAGAAGGAGGGGTGTTAATGTTGCAGTTTAAAAACTGTAGTGTAAAGCACCCTTCTGGCAAGACAGTGATGGATTGAATGATGGTGAAATTTTATCTTTTTCGGGCCACCCTGCCTCGGTTGGAATCGGAGAGTGTGGTAATAAAAAAACACTAATATCGGTGACCATTCTATAAATGGAAGTATTGTGGAGATCATGAGAGCGTATATAGTAGTGAAGGTAATGGGCATCACGGCGATCGGATTAGGATGGAACGTTCGCTTCTGCATAGAGGCTCTCAACAGGGGAAGAGCGAAAAGCACCAAGGCATAAACGTAATCCTTGGTGATGAATGGGGTTAAGGCTAGAGAGAGTAGCAGGAGAGACCGCTGAATAGATCTGGTCACCATAATCAAGTTTCGATAAAATGAGGGCGGAATGATGGCGAAAGAGTTCGACGATCAGCTCCCCATGAAAGATGAGCAAGGTTTTAAGAAGGTTCAGCCGGCTGTAACAAGTTGCCTTCAGAGAGGTAATGCGAGGTTTCCAGGATAACCTACGGTCAAAGAGGAGGCCCAGAAACCTGTATCATGTTCAGTGATACGGGAGCCATAGCGGTACAAAGGATGATCGGAGATGACAAAGCGTCTAGTGAAAATAATTGGCGAGTTTTGGTACTGGAAAATTTAAACCCATGTGTGGTGGCCCAATTGAAAACACGGTCAAATGCATGCTGGAGAGAAACTGCAATGATGTGACAGTCAGCGCCTACACATGCAATAGCGAAGTCATCAACATAGTGATGACCAAATATTGGATGGAAGACTAGAGGCCAAATCATTTATAGCAAGGAGAAAAAGTGTTGTGCTCAGAACATATCCCTGGGGGACACCTTCAGCTTGGACAGAATCCGGGGAGAGCACATTATTAACCCAAACACGGAAATGTCTGTCAGTTAAAAAGTTCTTAAGGATGCTAGATTGCCTCTGAGGCCCAAGGAGTGGGCTTGGGCCAAAATATTATACCTCCAAATTGTGTCATATGCCTTCTCAAGGTCAAAAAATATGGCAATAACTGAGTGGTTATTTGCAAAATCATTACGAACATACGTATCCACGTGTAGTAAGGGGTCTATGGTAGAACGGCCCTTACGAAAGCCATATTGACGAGTGGAGAGACTGTTGTCTCTCTCTAAATACTACATTAAACGTCCATTTACCAGGCGTTCCATCACTTTGCAAACTGCACTGGTAAGAGCAATGGGACGATAGTGGGAGGCTTCATGTCCTGTGGTACCCAGTTTGTGGCAGATTTCCACAGCTGTGGAAGAACTCCCTGTGACCAAATAAGACTGAAAAGGCATAATAGGACTGCAAGGGCTGACTGATGTATATGTTGTAGCATACGAATATGAATGTCATCTGGCCCAGCTGCCGATGATCGGCAAGCTGACAGTGTTGCCTCCAGTTCTTGAAGTGTAAAAGGCACATTATACTGTTCTTCTCTGAGAGAAGAAAAGTCCAAGGGTGCTCTCTGGCAGAGTTTGAGGAAAGAAACGAGGGGCATAGATGGAGCCCCTGAAAAATACGGACCAGATGATTGCCAATTCCATTGGCAACATCCAGTAGGGTTGCTATATCAATACCAGCAACCCGCAGAACAGGAGCCGGGTCAGGAGAATATTTATCACTCAGTTTTCGTACTTTTTTCTAGACTGCACTCAGAGGAAGCAGAGGTGATGGTGGAGACAATCTTGCCACAAGTGCGTTTAGCATCATGGATGACACGGCTAGTGATCACACGCTTCTGCTTAAAATCAAGAAGTCTCTCAGTGGTTCTACTGTACCGGTACCTGCCCCACGCAGCGCGTTTCGAACGTACTGCATGAGCACAAGCAGGAGACCACCAAGGCACGCATTTCTGAGAATGCCTGCCCAAAGTTTGGGGTATAGAATGAGAAGCTGCGGTTAAAACTAAGGACGAGAAGAGGTGTAAAAGCTCATCAATGGAGGACGAAGAAGGAACCTCACTAAAAACAGTTAGTTGTGAGTAAAAGTTCCAATTTGCCTGATCAAATTGCCAGCATGGGTTACAAAGAGGGGAAGAAAGAATGATTGGGAAATGATCTCTGTCACGTAAATCCGGGAGAACAGACCGGGTGAAGTCTAATGCGGCGGAGGAAGAGCAGATTGAGAGATCAATGCAAGAGAGTGTATGAGTCCGAGGATCAAAATGGGTACGAGTACCTGTATTTAAAACATGGAGGGGGTGGGTAGCAAGAAAAGCCTCCAACTGAATGCCATGGGAATCACAGTGAGACCCCCCCCCAGAGGAAATGATGGGCATTAAAATCGCCAAGTAACAGAAGTGGTGGTGGTAATGACGAAACAAGAAAGGCAATATCTGGGATAGATAATGCCCGAGAAGGAGATATACAAAGAACAGAGTATACCACCTATGCAAGTGGATACGGGCTGCTGTGTAATGCAGCGAAGTACGAACAAATAGCTGATGGTACAAAATATCAGCACATAGAAGAAGGGCACTTTCATTAAAGGTCCCATCAGGAAAAGGATCTGAAGACTACAATAAATTATAGCCTGAGATGTGATAGATAATGGCAGAGTGTAATTTTGGTTCCTGTAAGCAAACACCAAGAGGGAAAAACTGGGAGAGCAACATCTGAAGCTCACGCCGATTACCCCTGAGGCCGCGAATGTTTCACTGTAAATAGGCCATGATTGGCAACGATAAAGATACCTGAAATCCGCAAGTAAGGGTACCTATGGACTAGAGGGGTGGCAAAGGAAAACGTTCAAGTAGCGAAGGAACGGTGTGTTGTGAAGAAAGGAGTTGCGTAGATGGAGAAGAGGAAAGAGAAGGAAGAGAGGGTGGATCAGTGTCCATTGATGGTTTGGTCTCTGCAATATATTCAGAGATCGCTTCAAGTGTTTCGAAGTTCAGAGACGTCGTATGGGAGACAATATTGGAGATGGAAGGAGTAGTAGTTTGAGTACAGATCAGAGCTGTAATGGACTGTACCAAGGTAGGGGAGGGCAAAAGGGTGGAGGAAACTGGAGAAGTGTGGGAGGGGACAGAAGAGGCAGAAACCTGGGAGGTGGCAGAAGAGGAAGAAACTTGGGAGGGGACAGGGGAGGAAGGCACAGTACGAGGAGGAGGATGAACCTACACACTTGTAACAGAGCCAGTGAAAGGAGAAGACCCAGGTACAGAGACTGGGAAGGTAAAATGTGGAGGTGGATGAAGGGAAGGAGGGGTTAAAGGAGATTTTTTTGGACCTCTGAGAAGTAGAAGGACGATTGGGAGGAGGAGGAGGTGTCGTACGAGGTCTTGTCGATACCGGGGTTTGTTAGGGAGAACACGAAGAAGTGAGGCCAGACTGAGGAGTTGAAGTAGGGATGTCTGAGCCCAGGACATCAAAAGAATTAGATACAGGAGTGACTATGGGAAGCATAGTCAAAGGAAGCATAGTCAAAGGAGAGCGGAGGTCAGACAAATCGAAGGAGTCAGTGGAAGCCCCGGTACCTGAAGCGAGAGGTACAGGGGCCTTAGGAGTGTCCAAAGAGTGGCCAAAAGACGAGCCGAGGTCAGAACAGGGTGCGGTAACAATAAGGGGCCTGGGGGTAGCGGGGTCATGGATTTGGGACTCCATGGTTAGGTTACTTCTTTCTTTTTGTTTTTAAGAAAAGAATAGTGCCTAATAAGTGGAAAATGGAAAATGTAATACCTATTTACAAGGCAGGTGACAGGTCCTTGGCTTCGAACTATAGACCAATAAGCCTTACCTCCATTGAGGGAAAATTTATGGAATCAGTAAGTGCCAAAGCAATTCGTAGCCATCTTGATAGGCACAGATTGATTAATGAATCTCAACATGGTTTTACAAAGGGGCATTCCTGTCTTACAAATTTAACTTTTTTCACTAAGGTGTTTGAGGAGGTAGATCATGGTAATGAATATATTGTGTATATGGACTTCAGTAAGGCTTTCTATAGAGTTCCACATCAGAGGCTATTGAAGAAACTTAAGGCACACACAATAGGAGAAATTTTTTCCTGGGTAGAGGCATGGCTGACAAATAGGCAGCAGAGAGTTTGCATAAATGGGGAGAAATCAGAATGGGGGCACATCACAAGCAGTGTTCCTCAGGGGTCTGTGTTGGGCCCCGTTATTGTTCACAATTTACATAAACGATATAGACGAGGGAATAAAAACCAACATAAGCAGATTTGCTGATGACACCAAAATAGGCCGTCAATTCATTCTAACGAGGGCACTAGAACACTCCAGGATGATTTGCATAGACTGATGCAATGGTCGGAGAAGTGGCAGATGCAGTTTAATATTGACAAATGCAAAGTTCTAAATGTTGGACAGTTAAATAACCATGACACATATAAACTAAATAATGTAGATCTTAATACTACCGATTGCAAAAAGGATTTAGGAGTTCTGGTTAGCAGTAATCTAAAACCAAGATAACAGTGCATTAGTGTTCGCAATAAAGCTAACAGAATTCTTGGCTTCATATCTAGAAGTATAAATAATAGAAGTTCTCAGGTTGTTCTTCAACTCTATATGTCTTTGGTATGGCCTCATTTAGACTATGCTGCACAGTTCTGGTCACCGTATTACAGAATGGATATAAATGCTCTGGAAAACGTACAGAGGAGGATGACAAAGATGATCCCATGTATCAGAAATCTTCCCTATGAGGATAGATTGAGGGCCCTGAATCTGCACTCTCTCGAAAGGCATAGAATTAGGGGGGGATATGAATGAGGTGTACAAATGGAAGACAGGGATAAATAAAGGTGATGTAAATAGCGTGCTGAAAACTTCCAGCCAAGACGGGACTCGATGCAATGGTTTCAAGTTGGAAAAATTCAGATTCAGCAAAGAAATAGGAAAGCACTGGTTTGGTAATAGGGTTGTGGATGAGTGGAACAAACTCCCCAGTACAGTTATAGAGGCTAAAACTGTGTAGTTTTAAAAATAGGATAGATAAATACACGAGTAGGTGTGGGTGGGTGGGTGCGAGTTGGACCTGACTAGCTTGTGCTGCTGGGTCTGGTGCCATGCTCCATCCTTGAGTGGAGGTGACCAGACTGGGTGGGTCATTGGGCTAATCCAGTGGGGGGGGGAGTCACTGGGCTAATCCAGTGGGGGGGGGGTCATTGGGCTAATCCAGGGGGGGGGTCATTGGGCTAATCCGGGGGGGGGAGACATGGACCTGCTCTGCATGGGTCAGTAGGCCTGTTGCAGTGTTCCTTCTTTATGTTCTTATGGAGTAAGATGCTGTGATCTACTACGTCAAAAGCTTTTCTTAGTTCAATAAAAAGTCCTAATGGCCTATTTATAGTTGGAAATAATCTCCCTCTCACCTACATACTTTAACCCGAGCCTCACTATCCTCAAAAACTCTTCACTACTATCAACCTACCTCCTATTCCATACACCAACATCTGCCACACTGCCCCTGCCACACTGCCCCCTATCCACCCTATCATACACATTTTCCAAGTCCATAAATGCCACAAAAACCTTTACCCTTATCTAAATACTGTCACCTATGTGTTTCACTGCAAACACTTGGCCTACACATCCCTTCCCTTCCCTTCCTAAATCCTCCTTGTCCATCTGCTATCCTGATGTCTGTCTTACTCTTCATTCTTTCAATAATAACTACCATACACTTTACAAGGTATACTAAACAGACTTATTCCTCTATTTTTACACACTCTTTTGTCCCCTTTGCCTTTATGCAAAGGAACTATGCATGCTCTCTGCCAATCCCTAGGTACCTTACCCTCTTCCATACAGTAACCACTAAAATTATATCCTCACCTGCTTTTCACATTTCTATCTTTATCCCATCAATCCCAGCTGCTTTATCCCGTTTCATTCTACCCACTGCCCTATGCACGTCCCCCACACTCGCAACTGGCTCTTCCTCACTCCTACAAGATGTTATTCCTCCTTGCCCCATACACAAAATCACAGCTTCCTTATCTTCATCAACATTTAACAGTTCCTCAAAATATTCCCTCCAGCTTCCCGGTACCTCTAACTCACCGTTTAATAACTCTCCTCTAATATTTTTAACTAACAAATCCATTCGTACCCGAGGTTTTCTGAACTTAATAATCTCACTCCAAAACTTTTTATTTTCAACAAAATTTTTTTTATAATATCTCACCCACTCTCTCATTACATTGCTTTAACACTCTCTTAACCTCCCCTTCTCTCCATATATTCCTCTCTCCTTGCATTACTTCTACTTTGTAAAAATCTCTCATATGCAAACTTTTTCTCTCATATTCTCTTAAACCCTTCAGGGTCCAAGGCCAAAATCTGAAGTGGTGCTCCAAGTGTCCAAGAAATTTTTGGAAAAAATCTTACAGAATTAAAGAGTATATTTTTGTGAAGGTAATAAGAAAAAAAAATTCTGATCAGTACTTACCGAAATACAGCGGCGGGAAGTTGACCCAAAATGACCGGGTGGCGGCAACATCAGTGACTTCCGCAAAATCCCATTTTTTTTAGTTTATGTTTATACTTTTTTTCTCTTTTTTCTAATTTTCTTTTTCTAGTAACGTTTGTGGCCTGTGAGACCAGTATAATGTATAAGTGTACACTCATTGTATTCAACACAATAACTGCACTAATTTATCATTATACTGCTTACAAAACTTGTTTACAAGTTTATTGTAAACAAAATGATGAAAATATTAGTGCGGTTGTGTTGAATACAACGGTACCATATAGTACCATATGATACAATATGGTACAATGGTACCATTTGGTACAATGGTACCATTTGGTACAGTGGTACCATTTGGTACAGTGGTACCATTTGGTACAGTGGTACCATTTGGTACAGTGGTACCATTTGGTACAATGGTACCATTTGGTACAATGGTACCATTTGGTACAATGGTACCATTTGGTACAATGGTACCATTTGGTACAATGGTACCATATGATGCAATGGCACCTTATGGTACCATATCGTGTAATGGTACCATATGATGCAATGGTACCATACAGTACATTGTACCATACAGTACAATACCATATGGTTCATTGTACCACATGGTACTGTTGTATTCAACACAAACACTAATATTTCATCATTATTTTGTTTACAATAGTTGTTTACAACAAAAATATGCAAAAATGTTGTATATTAGTAATGTTCTATTATATATTTACAAGTGTACAGGAACTTGTGTTCCTTGAGGTGGATGACAAAGCACTTCGTCTCAGCGGAGTCAGTAGCTAGCTTGCGTCGCCACTCGCTCAGTCTCGGCTGGTGTCTCATGCCACCAACACCTATTGACCATATGGTACACGGTATGATATGTTACAGGGTACCATATGGTACAATGTACTATATGGTGTAGGGTACCATGCAGTGCAGGATAACATATGGCACAGGGTACCATATGGTACAGGTATAATGTACCATATGGTACAATGTGCTATATGGTACACTGTACCATATACCACTACCATACGACACCATTGTACCATATGATACCATTGTATGACATGGCACCATTGTACCATATGGCACAATGGTACCATATGGTTCAAAACCATAGAATTCGTCTTCAGCTCCACTTCCATCAGTCTTAGAACTGTAAGTTGTGAAGAGGAGAGTCAGAATTCACCCATAGAGTGAGTGGGGAGTGATAGCTTCCTTGCCGCCAGGCACGATGAACAAAGCTACTGTGCTGGCGTTCCCACAATGCCATGCGGGCGTCCAGATTTTTCTATGGTGTGCACACTGACCACCCAGACCCATTCTCTCAGATTTAGGCCTACCAGCCTTCTGGCAGTAAATTTGACGCTGCTAGAATTTTGGCGTAGATCTACGGTTTGGACCCTGAACGTAAAGCCATAGATCTACGGGACAGACCCTGAAAGGGTTAAATCGTCATTCCACCAACTGCTCTTCTTCCCTCCTGCACTCACTTTCCTGTAACCACAAACTTCTGCTGAACGCTAACACCATAAACTTACCCCATACATCTTCTACCCCATTGCCTATACTCATACTAACTCATCTGTCCTACAACAGTTTTTTGTATCTTACCCTAACTGCCTCCTCCTTCAGTTCATAAACCTTCACCTCTCTTACTTGCTGCTTCCATTTTTCTTGTATCCCATCTACCTTTTACTCTCACTGTAACGACAGCTAAAAAGTAATCGGATATATCTGTGGCCCCTCTATAAACATGTACATCGTTTAGTCCACCCAACATTCTTATCTACCAATACGTATTCTAACAAACTACTGTCATTACACCCTGTATCATATCATGTATACTTATTTATCCTCTTTCTTAAAATATGCATTACCTATAAGCAAACCCCTTTCTATATAAAGTTCAATCAAATGCTCCCCATTATCATTTACACCTGGCACCCCAAATCTTATCTACCACACCCACTCTAAACGTTTCTACTACCTTAGCATTTAGGTCCCCTACCACAATTACTCTCTCACTTAGATCAGAAGTTTCTACCCACTCACTCAATATCTCCTAAAATCTCTGTCTCTCCTCTACACTCCTCTCTTCTCCAGGAGCATACACACTTATTATGACCCACTTTTCACATCTGACCCTCATTTCAATCCACATAATCCTTGGATTTATACATTTATATTCCCTCTTCTCTCTCCATAACTGATCCTTCAACATTATTACTATCCCCTTTGTAGCTCTAACTCTCTCAGATACTCCTGACTTAATCTAATTTATTTCTACCTGCTGAAACTCTCCTACACCCTTCAGCTTTGTTTCATTTAGGGCCAGGACATACAACTTTTTTCATTCATAATATTCACAATTGTTTCTTTATCATCTGTACTACATACATGTAAATTCAAACATCTCAATTTTATATAGCTTTTGTTTTCTTTGTTTTTAGTAGTTTATACAGGAAAAGGGGTTACTAGCCCATTGCCCCCAGCATTTAGCCACCTCCTACGACATGCATAGCTTATGGAGGAAGAATTCAGTTCCACTTTCCATGAAGATTAGCAGAAATAAACAAGAACTAGTTAGAAAATAGAGGAAAACCCATAAACATGCAACCTTGCATGTTTATGAGACATGCAAAGACACCATCAATCCTACCATCATGCAAAACAATTACAGGCTTGTGTTTCACACTCATTCAGTAGGATGGTTGTACCTCCCTGGGTGGTTGCTGTCTACCAACCTACTACCATCCTTAATGTCATTAATCCTTACCATCATTAATGTGCTGTGCATGGTATTTTAATTGTCCTTACCATCATTAATGTACTGTCTAAACAGATTTACGGTGTTACTGCTAGCGATCCGAACGTAGATCAACGTTTTATTTTTCTCGCCTTTAAATTTCACACGATAGGCCCGAGTGGTCTAGACATGAGAAAATGAGTCTGCGCACTCAGTGTGTGCCATATGAAAAAATCAGGGACCCCGCGGTACTGCATGGTAGCACCAGTTAGTTTCAGCTCCATCTTGGGTCAACATCATGAAAAACCCTTGTGATTCACTCACGCCTCGTCATATTAACACATGCTTATTCGAGGAAAGTGATATAGAATGCAAGTTTAGTGGATTTGAGACCGATGTGACCACTAATGATCAAGGAATTAGTGAAAATATTGATCATAACCCAGATGGCCCTCAGCCCATCACCTCTAGGGTGGCCAGTGGGGCCATGCCAGATGCTCAGCCAAACCCCTCTGGGGTAACCAGTGTGGCCACACCAGACCCTCAGCCAAGCACCTCTGGAGTGCCCAGTGTTACAAATCAGAGGCAACTATGCAAGAGGAAATTATCATTTTCTGTCATTTTTAGTGAAGAGAGTTAATTCCCCATTGAAGTGTACTTTTAGGCATCACCTACATTCAAGCAGTGTGCTATATGCAGTTCCCAAGGATCATGGGAAGTCACAATCGAAAACCCCAGCCACTGATAGTGATAATGAAGGAGAATACGAGGGGATGGAGGAAGAGGACGTTGTGGGTGGCATGGTGCCTGGGCCACATGGCATGGTGGGTGGGCAGACAAAGGACCGCCTGGCACCCCTTCAACCATGTGCTGCCTCCACTCCCGTCCCTCCTCCTGCTCCCCCATGCTCCATGCCACAGGTCCACCCTGCACCATCTGACCACGAATGGAACTGGACACAAGTACAACATTCGTGCCACATCCTTTCAATTTTGATGGCAGTGGAAGTGACATCCTTCCAGAATGTCCCATCATGAATGAGTCTACAGAGTTAGACTTTTTCCAATTATACTTTGACAAGCCAATAATGAACTTGTCACCCAGACAAAGCATTACTACCGCTGTATAATGGACAACACAGTACTGATCCAGACTACATCAGTACTCCTGTCTTCCATGACCTGCTTCCCTTCAACAGATTCACTCAGTTGCTATGAATGTTGCACTTCTCAGACAGGAATAGGCCCATCAGAAATGACCTTCTATACAAAATCTGGTGTGTGTATGTATCTGAAGCAAAAATTCAGTGCCTACTTTTATCCATTAAAGAACGTTGTTGTCAATGAGTCCTTGATTCTGTTCAAGGGACGACTGTCATTCAAACAATATATGCCGAGCAAACAATCACTTTGGCATAAAACTGTTAGTTATGTGTGACTGTGAGTGGCACGGTGTTTAATGTCACTGCCTACACAGGGAGAAACACACTTTATGATGACAGGCGGATGTTGGGCATTTCCAGTGATGACGTTTGCAAGATGATGGAGCCATACCTTGGAAAGGGTCAAACAGTGTTTATTTTTTTTTATTTCGACATGATACATAGTTGTACAAAGAAATAGTGATCCAGCATACATGTCAAAAGCCCCTTGTATGCAGAGCATTATGGGCAGCTTAAAATTAACTTAAGATTAACTAAGCAATGATTCAGTGGTAAAAATTACAGAAAACAAATTAAAACATGAAGTACAAATGAGTATTTCAAATAAGAACCTTTATAGTTGTACAAATTTGTAGCATAACAGTGTATAATATAATCAAATCAGATCGAGTAAAATCAATGATTTGTAGTGCAGAAACAGGTCATATGGTCATTAGATGAGTTACTGTGTATTCAAGAGAAGGGAGTATTCTATTAGGTAATTTAATTAAAAAAAAAAACAGTTTGATAGGGTCACAGGTTATACATTTAAAAGATTCATTTATTCAGAAATTATTTAGTTGTGGTTGAGTAAGTGGATTTTAAGAAGAGTCTTGAATTGATAAACAGACAGTATTTCTTTTATATTCACAGGTATTGAATTCCAGATTTTTGGGCCTTTTATGTGAACCGAGTTTTTACATAGCGAGATGGATACGAGGAACATCAAAGAGTGATCTGTGCCTTGTGTTATGGTCATGTGTTCTGTTTGAGGGGAGGGTTTATATCCGAGTTTAGTGTTCTATGTATGTAACAGGTACAATAATAAGTATGGATGTTTTATATGGAGAGTTTTGAATATTGGTGGAGTGAGCTGCCTGGAGTGGGAATTTATAATCATTCTGACTGCAGCCATTTGTTGGGTAATTAATGGTCCGAGATGATTTATTGTTGACCCCCATGCACAAATTCCATAGGTTCACAGACAACTGGTATACGAGCCCTATGCTTGCCGATTTTCTCCGTGTAAACAATACTGATATATGCCAAGGTTCACTGGAGGAAGTGGTGAAAGTGCAGTAAAAGTATTTCATGCCAATGACATCATGGCACTGACATGGCATGACAAATGGGACATAACACTGATTTTAACCATCAACTTTACAAACAATATGCGACTAGTGTGACATGACAACAGGGCTCATTGACTGCGTAGGAGTCGCAAGTGGTACATGATAATCTTTTTCCACCTTGTAGACACTGCAATGCTCAATGCCTTCAATATGTATGAAATAAAGACTGGAACACGACTTCGTCATGCAGCCCATTATTATCAAAAAGAAGTGCTAAGCCACTCGTTATGCAGCATTCACCCTGAATGTCAAAAAGCAAATAAAGTATAGTACCACACCTGTACCTGCTCCTCAACAGCGACCTGTCCCCCAATCACAACCAGTGGGGAAAGTGTCAGACCAAATCCTTGCTGTCACTACCTGATACCAGTACTGTCTACCCCAAAAAAAGAAGTATTCTCAGAAAAAGTGTTGTGTGTGCTAACACCTCAAGGTGACCCCAAAAGTAGATGGACACACGATTCATGTGTCAGCAATGTGGGGTGGTACTTGATGAATCCATGCTTCAAGGAGTATAATACAATTCTGGAGTTCTAGAAACATAACTGGGATATGTAAATACCTTGTATATAGTTGTAGATAATAGAATGTGATTCAGTCAGGTGTACAATATCACCTATAAATGTGTACATGTGTTTCTGACAATATGGTTGATAATTTTCTACACAATATTTCTGTCTAAACAATAATTGGCTATCAAATCAAAAGATCTTCTAGAAAACAATCCTACCATAAAAACTGAGAAAAAAAAATGGAAAAGAATGATATACAGTAGGGCCCCGCTTTACGGCATTCTGCTAATACGGTCATTTCAAATTATGACCAAAACTCTCTATACGGCTCCCCCACCTGACTTTCTAATACGGTCACCGTGCCCAACCTGGTTTGTTTACATTCTCTGCGAGATCCGTAAGCACTAAGACTCCATTATGTCTGGAATCTCCAAAAATTCAAAGTGTTTTTAAAAGTTATTTCATATTTTATATATACAGTGGACCCCCAAGTTTCATGATTAATCCATTCCAGAGAGCCCGCCGAAGGTTGAAATTCACGAAACAATCATTTTCCCCATAAGAAATAATGGAAATAAAATTAATCCCTTCCAGACGCCCAAAAATATTATAATAATTTTTTTTTTTCCAAATTAAATAAAGAGTTACATAATGAAAGCAATCAGAAATGAAGTACATGCATTTCAAAAAATAACATTACACTTACCTTTACTGAAGACTTCTGCGTGGATGGAAGATGGGAGGAGGGGATAGGACGACGGTGTACACCATTTTTTGGAAGGAGAATCTCCTTCCATTAGGACTTCAGGTATGAAGTCCATGTCTGGGGTTACTTCCCTTCTTTTAATTATTATTATAATAAAAAAGAAGCGCTAAGCCACAAGGGCTATACAGCGCTGCAGGGTAGGGAAGGAAGCGAGGGTATTGGATGGTAGAAGGGAGGAGGGATGATCAGTAGGTTACGGAAAACAGCGGGGCAGGGGATAGTACGGGGGTAGAGGGTAGCAAGAGATTGAAGTAGAAAGGGCTGAAGGTATCAGAATTTGTGAAGTCAGTCAGTTGTTGTCAAAAAGTCAATGAGAGTGTCCGGATGAAAGGTGGGTCCATCAGCGAGAAGGGAAGGTAAAGAGAGAGCAGCAGAGCGAAGATGACGACGGAGGAAAATTCTGCGTGCTCGTTGATAAAGTGGGCAGTCCAACAGAATGTGGCTGACTGATAATGGAACTTGGCAATTCTCACAGAGAGGAGCAGGGCGCCTCTCCATGAGATATCCATGAGCAAGACGAGTATGGCCAATGCAAAGACGGGAGAGAGTAGTCTCCCAACCTCGACACTGGTGATAAGAAGATGGCCAGTAACCTATATTCGGTTTAATAGATTGAAGTTTGTTGCCGAGCATAGTAGACCAACGTTGTTGCCAACGGGTGTGAAGTTGGGAAGATATTGCAGCAAAATAGTCCGTAAATGGAATACCTCTACATGAAACCGGTAGGTCATGTACTGCTGACCGCGCAGCAGTGTCTGCCTGTTCATTGCCCTGTACGTCAACATGACCAGGGACCCAACAAAAAACAATATCTTTATGCTTGGTAAAGATGTGGCGTAGCCAAAGTTGGATACGGAGGACTAAGGGGTGAGGTGTATCAAATTTCTGTATAGCCTGTAAAGCACTAAGGGAGTCTGAGACAACCACAAATGGTGACACAGGCATGGATGCTATACGGATAAGTGCTGTAAGGATGGCATACAATTCAGCAGTAAAAATACTAGCCGAAGATAGTAAATGCCCTTGTACGACGTTGTCCGGAAACGCTGCTGCGAATCCTATGCCGTCAGAAGACTTGGAGCCATCTGTGTACACAGCAATGGCATGAGAATGAGAGTGAAAGTGGTCAAGAAGAAGAGAGCGGGAAGCGCCCGCAGACAGTTGGGCTTTCGAGCAAGGGAGAGAGAAAGAACAGACTCGAACAGCTGGAACTTCCCAGGGGGGTAGGGAAAAGTGAGATGCTACATGTACATAGAAAGGTGGTAATTGAAGAGAAGACAAGAGCGAATGAAGGCAAAGAGAGAAGGGACGGAGTAAACAGGGGTGGCGAACAAATAAAGAATGTCTACTAATATCAGTGACCATTCTATAAATGGAAGGATTGCGGAGATCATGAGAGCGTACATAGTAGCGAAAACAATGGGCATCACAGCGATCGGATAAGGATGGAAAGTTCGCTTCTGCATAGAGGCTCTCGACATGGGAAGAGCGAAAAGCACCAAGGCATAAACGTAATCCTTGGTGATGAATGGGGTTAAGGCTAGAGAGAGTAGCAGGAGATGCCGCTGAATAGATCTGGTCACCATAATCAAGTTTCGATAAGATAAGGGTGGAATGTAGGCGAAGGAGGGTTCAACGATCAGCTCCCCATGAAAGATGAGCAAGGGTTTTAAGAAGGTTCAGCCGGCTGTGGCAAGTTGCCTTCAGAGAGGTAATGTGAGGTTTCCAGGATAACCTACGATCAAAGAGGAGGCCCAGAAACTTGACTATCACATTCAGGGATACAGGAGCCATAGAGGTACAAAGGATGATCGGAGATGACAGAGCGTCTAGTGAAAGTAATTTGGTGGGTTTTAGTGCTGGAAAATTTAAACCTACGTGTGGTGGCCCAATTGGAAACACGGTCGACTGCATGCTGGAGAGAAACTGTAATAAGGTGACAGTCAGCGCCTGCACAGGCAATAGCGAAGTCATCAACATAGAGTGATGACCAAATATTTGATGGAAGACTAGAGGCCAAATCATTAATAGCAAGGAGAAAAAGTTGTGCTCAGAACACATCCCTGGGGGACACCTTCAGCTTGGATAAAGTCCGGTGAGAGCACATTATTAACCTGAACACGGAAATACCTGTCAGTTAAAAAGTTTTTAAGGAAGGATGGTAGATTGCCTCGAAGGCCTAAGGAGTGGGCTTGGGCTAAAATATTATACCTCCAAGTTGTGTCATATACCTTCTCAAGGTCCAAAAATTTGGCAATAACTGAGTGGTTATTTGCAAAGGCATTACGAACATACGTATCCAAGCGTAGTAAGGGGTCTATGGTAGAACGTCCCTTACGAAAGCCATATTGATGAGTGGAGAGACTGTTGTGCGTCTCTAAATACCACACTAAACGTCTATTTACTAGGCGTTCCATCACTTTGCAAACTGCACTGGGAAGAGCAATGGGACGATAGTGGGAGGTTTCATGTCCCGTAGTGCCTGGTTTGCAGAAAGGGAGAACAAAGGCGGATTTCCACAGCTGTGGAAGAACTCCTTGTGACCAAATAAGATTGTAAAGGCGTAAAAGGACTGCAAGGGCTGACTGATGTAAATGTTGTATCATACGAATATGAATGTTGTCGGGCCCAGCTGCCGATGATCAGCAAGCTGAGAGTGTTGCCTCCAGTTCTTGAAGTGTAAAAGGCACATTATACTGTTCTTCTCTGAGAGAAGAAAAGTCCAAGGGTGCTAACTCTCTGGCAGACTTTGAGGAAAGAAATGAGGGGCATAGATGGAGTCCCTGAGAAATACGGACCAGATGATTGCCAATTTCATTGGCAACATCTAGTGGGTTTGCTATATCAACACCGGCAACCCGTAGAACACGAGCCAGGTCAGGAGAATATTTACCACTCAGTTTTCGTACTTTTTTCCAGACTGCACTCATAGAGGAAGCAGAGGTGATGGTGGAGACAATCTCGCCAGCAAGTGCGTTTAGCGTCACGGATGACATGGCGAGCGATCGCACGCTTCTGCTTAAATTCAAGAAGTCTCTGTGGTTCTATTGTACCGGTACCTGCCCCATGCAGCGCGTTTCAAATGTACTGCACGAGCACAAGCAGGAGACCACCAAGGCACGCATTTCTGAGAATGCCTGCCCGAAGTTTGGGGTATAGAATGAGAAGCTGCGGTTAAAATGGAGGACGAGAAGAGGTGTAAAAGCTCATCGATGGAGGACGAAGAAGGAACCTCTCTAAAAACAGTTAGGTGTGAGTATAGGTTCCAATTTGCCTGATCAAATTGCCAGCGTGGGATGCGAAGAGGTGGTGAATATGAAGGGGAAGTAAGAATGATTGGGAAATGATCGCTGTCATGCAAGTCCGGAAGAACAGACCAAGTGAAGTCTAATGCGGTGGAGGAAGAGCAGACTGAGAGATCGATGCAAGAGAGAGTGTGAGTCCGAGGATCAAAATGGGTGTGAGTACCTGTATTTAGAACATGGAGGGGGTGGGTGGCAAGAAAAGCCTCTAACTGAATGCCACGGGAATCACAGTGAGACCCCCCCCCAGAGGAAATGGTGGGCATTAAAATCACAAAGTAACAGAATCGGTGGTGGTGGTAATGACGAAACAAGAAAGGCAATATCCGGAATAGATAATGCCCGAGAAGGAGAGAGACAAAGAACAGAGCGTATACCACCTATGCAAGTGGATACGGGCTGCTTTGTAATGCAGCAAAGTACGAAAAAATAGCTGATGGTATGGAATATCAGTGTGTAGAAGAAGGGCACTTTCATTAAAGGTCCCATCAGGAAAAGGATCTGAAGAATACAATAAATTATAGCCTGAGATGGGAGAGATAACAGCAGAGTGTAATTTTGGTTCCTGTAAGCAAACACCAACAGGGAAAAACTGGGAGAGTAACATCTGAAGCTCACCCCGATTACCCCTGAGGCCGTGTATATTCCACTGTAAATAGGCCATGATTGGCAATGATAAAGATATCTGAAATCTGCAGGTAAGGGTTCGTATGGACTAGAGGGGTTAGAAAAGTCCACATGCGGAGGCAGTGGAAAACGTTCAAGCAGCGAAGGAACGGTGCGCTGTGAAGAAAGGAGTTGCGCAGATGGAGCAGAGGAGAGAGAAGGAGTGGAGGGTGGATCAGTGTCCATTGATGGTTTGGTCTCTGCAATATATTCAGAGATTGCTTCAAGTGTTTCAGAATTCAGAGACGTCGTATGGGAGACAATATTGGAAATGGTAGGGGGAGGATGAGTAAAGATTGGAACTGTAATGGACTGTACCAAGGTAGGGGGGGACAGAAGGGTGGAGGGAACTGGAGAAGCGTGGAAGGGGACAGAAGAGGCAGAAACCTGGGAGGTGGCCAAAGAGGAAGAAACTTGGGAGGGAACAGGGTAGGAAGGTACAGTACGAGGAGGAGGGTGAACCTCTACACTTGTAACAGAGCTAGTGAGAGGGGGAGAACCAGGTACAGAGACAGGGAAGGAAAAATGAGGAGGTGGAAGATGGGTAGGAGGTGTTAACGGACCTTTTTTTGACTTTTGAGAAGTAGAGGGACGATTGGGAGGAGGTGTCATACGAGATCTCGTCGCTATTGAGGCTTGTGAGAGAGAACACGAAGAAGCAAGATCAGACTGAGACATTGAAGTAGGGACGTCTGAGCCGAGGACAGCAAAAGAATTAGTTACAGGAGTGACTATGGGAGAGGTAACCACAGAGGTGGGTGCAGAAGATGGGATACCAGAAGTGGGGGGACGTTTTGAAACATGGGAATAAGAAACACGAGGTAGTCTCCCTTGGAGGCAGAGAAGAGAAACTGCCATGGCATAAGGGAGACCTTCTGCCTAATTGAGGTAACGGATTTCCCACTCGTTTAAGTAGACTTGACAACGGCGAGAGTACAAAGGGCGAGCCTCATGACAATTAAGGCAAGAGGGAGGTCGATTGCAAGACGTATTAGAATGGTCATCGGCACCACAGACTGGGCATTCGGCGATAGATCTGCAATATTTTGCTGGATGGCCAAATCGCCAGCAATTTCTACACTGTTGCAGTGTAGGGATCACCTTTCGAACTTGTAACTGATGTCCTGCTACATAAACTGAGGATGGGAGTTCACGGCTGTCAAAAGTTAAACGAGCCAAAACTAGGGTATCGTCTCTGCCCGCGGGCAGGAAGAACGTAAGTGTCTACCTTGAGGATTGGGAGATCTTGGAGTTCCAGCTGTTCAAGAATGTCAGTGCCACATGTCTGGAAATTTTGTTGAACTATGGTATAGGGCAGAATGATGGTACCACTACAAGAATTGAGGGAATGATGCTTTTCAATAGTTACAGGAACAGTATCGATATGGGAAAGACGAGAAAGCTCATGAGCCTGGGTAGCATTCTGTACGGTGATGATGCGCGTACCGCTCTTAAGAGCATGAAAAGAAATATCTTTACCAACATGGCGTAGGAGTGCCTTGCCAATACTGTGGTCAGAAAGATAGGCAGTAGAGGAAGTCGGTCGTAAAGTGAAGAATTTAGTCCATTGTGCAGTCTGAAACGGAGCGTGGAAAGGTAGTGAAGGACGTGTCGATCTTTTCTGAGAAGAACGAGAAGGTGGAGAAGTATCATCAGCAGGTAACTGTCATTGTCGTTTAGGCGTGGGACCAGAGTTGGTCCGACGTGGAACGGGCCGGCGATTCGAAAATTGCCGCACCGTAGAGAGAGAGGCCGGAAGCATAGTCAGAGGAGAGCGAAGGTCAGATAAATCGAAGGAGTCAGTCGAGGCCTCAGTACCTGAAGCGGGTGAGGAAACAGCACTGGCAAGAGGTACAGAGGCATGAGGAGTGTCCGAAGAGTGGTCCAAAGACGAGGCAGGGTCAGAACGGGGTGCGGTATCAAGAAGGGGCCCGGGGGAAGCAGGTTCATGGACTAGGGCTGCCATGGTTAGGTTACTTCTTTCTTTTTGTTTTTAAGAAAAAAAGAAAGAAAATAAAATAAAAATAAAAAACAATAAAAAAAGGGGGGACCGGGGAGGGATAGTTCCTAGGAGGAATGAAAGGGCCAGAAATCTCCCTCTGCGCCCAAGAGGACCTCAGCACAAGTAGCGCAGATGCAGCATGGAATCCGTGCCATACCCTACCCATTATGCCAGTAAACCGGCAATCTGGGATAGCAACCTCACATCTGCCGAGCTACCTTGGTGGACAAAAGAGAGGGTGGCCGGAAATCCGCCACAAAGCATACCTCCTTCGGCCACCACCCCCGGAATCCGAAAGATGGCTTCCAGAGATACACCCGTCGCCCGAGAGACACCCAAAGCCACCCTCCGGGATACCAGAGAGGGATCAGGACATCCCCAGGCAATCCAGATTCCACGGCAAACTACACCACCGCCAAGAACCTCAACGGAATGGGATGGACCCCGGTACCCTTTCCCCTACCTAGGAGCTAGCGTGCCTGTGGGGGGGGAAAAAGAAAAAACCAAAGGCCTAAAAGGAAGGGCAAAAGGGAGGGGTGGGGGGGGGAGGAGGAGGAGGAAGGGAAAAAGGGGAGGATGGGATAGGGAACGGGGGATTGGGGGGTAATTAGGTTCGGTCTGAGGAAGTAGACCGACAGGTCTAATTCCTCAGACCAAGAGCCTCTTCACCACGCCAAGGAGCCCCCCTTGAAGAGGCCTTCTTTTAATGCCACTGGGACCAGCTCGAGAGTCACTGGACCCCAGTCGCACAAAATATCTGTCCAGCGAGGTCTGTTTCTGGCGTTTCTAAGATTTCCCTGAAGTGGGACAACACTGTCATTGTACATGTTGCCAATACGGCCTGCAACAGCTTTGTTAGGGTGAAGTTCATCCATAAATGTTGGCACTTCAGTCCACTTTCCACAAATGTCCTTAATCTTTGAAGAATGCACCTTCCTCCATCTCTCTTCCTCCTCTGCAGCAGTTTCCTGAGCTGTGATCTGTTGCTGTTGCAGATGAAGCTCTTGCAGCTCTTCAGTGGTTAGCTCTTCCCTGTGGTCCTCCACCAACACTTCCACATCCTCACCACTCACCTCCAACCCCAGGGACATCCCCAATGCCACAGTAGTTTCCACAACTGGCATAGGTTCCTTAGGGTCAGCCACAAACCCTTCAAAATCCCTCTCTTGTACACAATCTGGCCACAAATTTCTCCAAGCAGAGTTCAAAGTCCTGGAAGTCACTCCCTCCCAAGACTTGCCTATAAGGTTTATGCAATGGAGGATATTAAAGTGATCTTTCCAGAACTCTCTTAGGGTCAATTCAGTGTCTGAGGTCACTTCAAAGCACTTTTGAAACACTGCTTTGGTGTCGAGTTTTCTGAAGTTTGAAATGACCTGCTGGTCCATGGGCTGGAGGAGAGGAGTTGTATTAGGGGGCAAGAACTTCACTGTGATGAAACTAAACTCCTCCACTATTTGCTTCTCCAAGTATGGAGGATGAGCAGGAGCATTGTCCATTACCAGGAGGCACTTGAGTGGCAATTTCTTTTCCAGGAGGTATTTCTTCACACTGGGGCCAAACACTTCATTAAACCATCTAGGAAAATTCCCCTTGTGACCCATGCCTTACTGTTAGCCTTCCACATCACACACAAATTACTCTTGGCGACACTAATTTCTTGAACACACTGGGATTTTCAGAGTGATACACTAGTAAAGGCTTCACTTTAAAATCCTCACTAGCATTACTACATAACATTAGAGTAAGCCTGTCTTTCATAGGCTTGTCTCCTGGGAGTGCCACTTCCTCCTGCGTGATGTAGGTCCTCTTTGGCATTTTCTTCCAGAAGAGGCCTGTTTCGTCACAAACACTTGCTGGGGTTTGAATACTCCAGTGTCTACGCACTCCTTAAACTCCTGTACAAACTTCTCAGCTGCTTTTTTGTCAGAACTGGCAGCCTCACCATGCCTCATCACACTGTAAATGCCACTACGCTTCTTAAATCTCTCAAACCAACCTTTGCTGGCCTTAAAATCACAAGCATCACCACTTGTTGCAGGTATGTTCTTTATGAGATCGTCATGCAACTGCCTTGCCTTTTTACATATTATCGACTGCTTAACACTATCTCCTGCTAACTGTTTTTCGGTAATCCACACCAACAATAACCTTTCCACTTCTTCGAGGATTTGTGATCTCCTTTTTGTCAGCATATCCACCACTTTTGCAACAACAGCACACTATTTCCTTTCCTTTCGCCACGATCGAAGTGATGGTTGAGTGGGGCTTGCCATACATCCTGGCAAGCTCTGTAACACGCACTCCACTCTCAGTTTTCAATGATTTCCTTCATGAATTTAATAGTGTTCCTCATTTTCTTTACCAAAGGGCTTGCACTAGCTTTCCTTGGGCTTGTGGCGACTTATTTAGCAGTTGTAATCACAAAAAACAACGGATTATTACGTATGAACCCGCAGGGTGATGGTCACGTGTTGGTAAACAATGGCACACTGAGCATGAATGGCATGGGAGACTGGCTTTGTGTGCGCGGTGACGGGCGGACGGGTACTGGATGGTCGCTGAAACACGAGCCTTTTCACGAAACTCGAGGCCAAATTTTTCCAAAAAAACTCGCCGAGGTCGAATTTCACGAAAGTCGAGGCTGCCAAAACTTGAGGGACCACTGTACTCTGATAATTATACTTATGTGTACGTATACCTAAATAAACTTGCATACTGTGCTGGCGTGCAGGTACACATTAAAATCAGTGTCTTACGTCTCGAGAGGTCATATTAGTAATGATAATAATCAAAGTCTCATTTAAATGTCGTATATTACGTTAATATACACATTTTCATTAATCCATCTGACATTTTTTCAAAATTATAAACACGATGCATAACAAATATGATAAATACACCCCACAGAAGAATAAATAAACAAATATGAGATGTGGTAGCACAAGACTTGCACAAGTGACGCCATATTAGAAATTATGATAATAATAATAATAAATAATAATAATCATCATCATCACCAAGTCTCATTAAATGTTGTATATTACGTTAATATACACATTTTCATTAATCCATCCATATTTTTTTCAAAATTATTATAATCAAAAAGAAGCGCTAAGCCACAAGGGCTATACAGTGCTGCAGGGCAGGAAGGAAGCGAGGGCATCAGGTGGCAAAAGGGAGGTGGATGAGTAATAGGTTATGGATAACAGCTGAGCAGTGGATGGTGAAATGGTAAAGGGCAGCAAGAGACTGAGCTAGAAAGGGCTGAGGGGAGTGCGTAAGGTATCATCAGAGCTTGTGGAGTAAATCAGTCGTTGTCAAGAAGTCAATGAGAGAGTCAGGATTAAAGGAGGGTCCATCAGCAAGAAGGGAAGGTAAAGAGAGAGTAGTAGAACGAAGACGGCGTTGGAGGTAAATTCTGCATGCTCGTTGATAGAGAGGGCAGTCTAACAGAATGTGGCTAATCGATACTGGAACTTGACACTGCTCACAGAGAGGTACAAGATGCCTCTCCATGAGATACCCGTGAGTAAGACGAGTGTGGCCAATGCGAAGACGGGAGAGAGTGGTCTCCCAACCACGGCACTGATGACAAGAAGACGGCCAGTAACCTATGCACGGTTTAATAGAATGAAGTTTGTTACCAAGCAGAGTTGACCAATGTTGTTGCCAACAGGCGCGAAGGTGGGCAGCTATTGTAGCAAAATAGTCCAGAAATGGAACACCTCTATAGGAAATTGGTAGGTCATATACTGCTGACCACGCAGCAGTGTCTGCCTGTTCATTGCCCTGTACGTCGACATGACCAGGGACCCAACAAAAAATAATATCTTTATGCTTGGTAGAGATACGGCGTAGCCAAAGTTGGATACGGAGAACTAGGGGGCGAGATGTATCAAATTTTCATATAACCTGTAGAGCACTAAGGAAGTATGAGACAACCACAAATGATGACAGGCATAGATGCGATATGAATAAGTGCTGCAAGAATAACATACAGTTCAGCAGTAAAAATGCTAGCCGAAGATAGTAAATGCCCCCGCACGACGCTGTCCGGAAACACTGCTGCGAATCCAATGCCATCTGAAGACTTAGAGCCATCTGTGTACACAGCGGTGGCATGAGAATGGGAGTGGAAGTGATCAAGAAAAAGAGAGAGGGAAGCCGCCGTAGACAGTTGAGCTTTCGAGCAAGGGAGTGAGAAAGAACAGACCCGAACAGCTGGAACTTCCCAGGGGGGTAGGGAAAAGTGAGATGCTACATGAACATATAAAGGTGGTAACTGAAGGGAAGACAAGAGTGAATGTAGGCGAAGAGAAAAGGGACAGAGCAAACAGGGGCGGCGAACGAATAAAGAATGTCTACTAATATCGGTGACCATTCTATAAATGGAAGGATTGTGGAGATCGTGAGAGCGTACATAGTAGCGAAGGCAATGGGCATCACAGCGATCAGACAAGGATGGAACATTCGCTTCTGCATAAAGGCTCTCAACAGGGGAAGAGCGAAAAGCACCAAGGCACAAACGTAATCCTTGGTGATGGATAGAGTTAAGGCTAGCGAGAGTAGCAGGAGAGGCCGCGGAATAAATCTGGTCACCATAATCGAGTTTCGATAAAACAAGGGCTGAATGTAGGCGAAGCAGAGTTCGACGATCAGCTCCCCAGGAAAGATGAGCAAGGGTGTTAAGAAGGTTTAGCCGGCTGTGACAAGTTGCCTTCAGAGAGGTAATGTGAGGTTTCCAGGATAACCTACGGTCAAAGAGAAGGCCTAGAAACCTGACTATCACGTTCGGGGATACGGGAGCCATAGAGATACAAAGGATGATCGCAGATAACAGAGCGTTTAGTGAAAGTAATTTGGTGAGTTTTGGTACTTGAAAATTTAAACCCATGCGTGGTGGCCCAAGTGGAAACACAGTCGACCGCATGCTGGAGAAACTGCAATAAGATGACAGTCAGCGCCTGCACAAGCAATAGCAAAGTCATCAACAGAGTGATGACCAAATATTGGGTGGAAGAACAGAGGCCAAATCATTTATAGCAAGGAGAAAAAGTGTTGTGCTTAGAACACATCCCTGTGGGACACCTTCAGCTTGGACGAAGTCCGGGGAAAGAACATTATTGACTCGAACACGGAAATGTCTGTCAGTTAAAAAGTTCTTAAGGAAGGATGGTAGATTGCCTCGGAGGCCTAAGGAATGGGCCTGGGCCAAAATATTATACCTCCAAGTTGTGTCATATGCCTTCTCAAGGTCAAAAAATATGGCAATAACCGAGTGATTATTTGCAAAGGCATTACGAACATTCGTGTCCAAGCGTAGTAAGGGGTCTATGGTAGAACGACCCTTACAAAAGCCATATTGACTAGCAGAGAGACTGTTGTGTGTCTCTAAATACCACATTAAACGTCGATTTACGAGATGTTCCATCACTTTGCAAACTGCACTAGTAAGAGCGATGGGACGATAGTGGGAGGCATCATGTCCTGTAGTACCCGGTTTGCGGAAAGGGAGAACAATGACAGATTTCCACAGCTGGGGAAGAAGAACTCCTTGTGCCCAAATAAGATTGAAGAGGTGTAAGAGGACTACAAGGGCTGACCGATGTAAATGTTGTAACATACGAATATGAATGTCGTCAGGCCCAGCTGCCAATGATCGGCAAGCTGAGAGTGTTGCCTCTAGTTCTTGAAGTGTAAAAGGCACATTATACTGTTCTTCTCTGAGAGAATAAAAGTCCAAGGGTACTAACTCTCTGGCAGACTTTGAGGAAAGAAACGAGGGGCATAGATGGAGCCCTCGGGAAATACGGACCAGATGTGTGCCAAGTTCAATGGCAACGTCGAGAGGGTTTGCTACATCAACACCAGCGACCCGTAGAACAGGAGCCAGGTCAGGAGAGTATTTACCACTCAATTTCCTCACTTTTTTCCAGACTGCACTCATAGAAGCAGAGGTGATGGTGGAAACAGTCTTGCCAACAAGTGCGTTTAGCTTCACGGATGACACGGCGAGCAATCGCACGCTTCTGCTTAAAATCAAGAAGTCTCTCAGCGGTTCTATTGTACCGGTACCTGCCCCATGCAGCACGTTTCAAACGTACTGCACGAGCACAAGCAGGAGACCACCAAGGCACGCACTTCTGAGAATGCCTGCCTGAGGTTTGGGGTATAGAATGAGAAGCTGCAGTATAAACTGACGTCGAGAAGAGGTGTAGGAGCTCATCAATGGAAGATGAAGAAGGAACCTCACTAAAAGCAGTGAGGTGAGAGTAAAGATCCCAATTTGCCCGATCAAATTGCCAGCGAGGGCTACGGAAAGGTGGTGAATAGGAAGGAGAAGTAAGAATGATTGGAAAATGATCGCTGTCATGTAAGTCCGGTAGAACAGACCAGGTGAAGTCTAGTGCAGTGGAGGAAGAGCAGACTGATAGATCGATGCAAGAGAGAGTACGAGTACGAGGATCAAAATGGGTGGGAGTACCTGTATTTAAAACATGGAGGGGGCTAGAGGCGAGAAAAGCCTCCAACTGGATGCCACGTGAGTCACAATGAGACCCCCCCCCAGAGGAAATGGTGGACATTAAAATCACTAAGTAACAGAAGTGGTGGTGGTAAGGATGAAACAAGAAAGGCAGTCTGGGATAGAAAATGCTCGAGAAGGAGAGAGATATAAAGAACATATTGTAAACCACTTAGTCAAGTGGATACGGGCTGCAGCGTAATGCAGCGAGGTATGGACAAATAGTTGACAGAATGGAATATCATTGCATAGAAAAAGGGCACTCTCATTAAAGGTCCAATCTGAGAAAGGATCTGAAGAATACAATAAATTATAGCCTGAGATAGGTTGGAAAACAGTAGAGTGTAATTTTGGTTCTTGTAAGTAAGCACCAACAGGGGAAAACCTGGAAAGCAACATCTGAAGCTCACCCCGATTACCCCTGAGGCCGCGGATATTCCACTGTAAATAGGCCATGATTGGCGATGAAGAAAATACCAGGAATCTGTAGGTAAAGGCACCTACGGACTAGAGGGGTTAGAAAAGTCAACGTGTGGTGGCATTGGAAGACGTTCAAGCAGCGAAGGAACGGAGCGTTGCGAAGAATGGGGTTGTGAAGATGGAGGAGAGGGAAGAGAAGGAAAAGGAAGTGAATCAGTGTCCATTGAAGGTTTAGTCTCTGCAATATATTCTGAAATGGCTTCAAGTGTTTCTGAATTCAAAGATGTATGGGAGACCATATTGGAGATAGAAGGAGGAGGGTGAGTAAAGATTGGGACAGTAATGGACTGTACCAAAGTAGAGGGGGAGGGAAGAGTAACGGACTGGAGATGAAGTGTCGGGGGGGGGACAGAAGAGGCAGAAACCTGGGAGGTGGCAGAAGAGGGAGAAACTTGGGAGGGGGCGGGGGTGGAAGGCATAGTACGAGGAGGAGGGTGAATCTCCACACTTGTAATAGAGCCAGAAAGAGGGGAAGAACTAGGTACAGAGACTGGAAAGGTAAAGTGTGGAGGTGGAAGAAGGGAAGGAAGGGGCAAAGAAGATTTGAGCAATGTGGATTTTTTGGACTTCTGAGAAGTAGAGGGGCGATTGGTATTAGGTGTTGTACGAGGTCTTGTCGATACTGGGGCGTGTGAGGAAGGACGCGAAGATGTGAGAACAGACTGAGTTGTAGTAGGGACATCAGAGCCAAGGACAGCAAAAGGATTAGATGCCGTAGTGGCTATGGGAGGTGTAACAACAGAGGAGGCTGCAAAAGATGGGACCACAGAAGTGGGGGGACGTTTGGAAACACGAGAATAAGAAATACGGGGTAGTCTCCCTTGGAGGCGGAGATGAGTAACTGCCATTGCATAAGGGAGACCTTCTGCCTCTTTGAGGCAACGGATTTCACGTTCATTTAAGTAGACCTGGCAACAGCGGGAGTACGAAGGGTGAGCTCATTACATTTAAGGTAAGATGGAGGTTGACTGCAAGATGTATTAGAATGGTCGTCGGCACCACAGACTGGGCATTCGGCCATAGATCTGCAACATTTCGCTGGGTGACCAAAATGCCAGCAATTTCTACATTGCTGCGGTGTAGGTATCACCTTTCGAACTTGTAACCGATGTCCCGCGACATATACAGAGGACGGGAGTTCTCGGCTGTCAAAAGTTAAACGAGCCACATTGCAAGGGTAACATCTCTGCCCCCGGGCAGGAAGGACATAAGTGTCTACTTTGAGGATTGGGAGATCCTGGAGTTCCAGCTGTTCAAGAATGTCATTGCCGCATGACTGGAAATTCTGTTGGACTATGGTATGGGGCAGAATGACAGTACCACTACAAGAATTGAGAGAAATATGTTTTTCAATAGTGATAGGAGTAGTATCGATATTCAAAAGGAGAGAAAGATCATGAGCTTGGGTAGCATCCTGGACAGTGACGATGCACGACCACTCTTGAGGAGGAATGAAAGGGCCGCAAATCTCCCTCCGCACCCAAGAGGACCTCAGCACCGCTAGTAGCACAGATGCAGCATGGAGCCCGTGCCATACCCTACCCTTCATGCCAGTAAACCAGCAATCCAGGATAGCAACCTCACATCTGTCGAGCTACCTCGGTGGACAATTATTATTATAATCAAAAAGAAGCGCTATGCCACAAGGGCTATACAGCGCAGCAGGGTAGGGAAGGAAGCAAGGGAATTGGATGGCAGAAGGGAGGGGATGATCAGCAGGTTACAGAAAACAGCGGGGCAGGGGATAGTACGGGGGTAGAGGGTAGCAAGAGATTGAAGTAGAAAGGGCTGAAGGTATCAGAATTTGTGAAGTCAGTCAGTCGTTGTCAAAAAGTCAATGAGAGAGTCTGGATGAAAGGTGGGTCCATCAGCGAGAAGGGAAGGTAAAGAGAGAGCAGCGGAGCGAAGACGACGACAGAGGTAAATTCTGCGTGCTCGTTGATAAAGTGGGCAGTCCAACAGAATGTGGCTGACTGATAATGGAGCTTGGCAATTCTCAGAGAGAGGAGCAAGACGCCTCTCCATGAGATATCCATGAGTAAGACGAGTATGGCCAATGCGAAGACGGGAGAGAGTAGTCTCCCAACCTCGACACTGGTGATAAGAAGACGGCCAGTAACCTATACTCGGTTTAATAGACTGAAGTTTGTTGCCGAGCATAGTAGACCAACGTTGTTGCCAACGGGTGTGAAGGTGGGAAGATATTGCAGCAAAATAGTCCGTAAATGGAATACCTCTATAAGAAACTGGTAGGTCATGTACTGCTGACCGCGCAGCAGTGTCTGCCTGTTCATTGCCCTGTACGTCAACATGACCAGGGACCCAACAAAAAACAATATCTTTATGCTTGGTAAAGATGCGGCGTAGCCAAAGTTGGATACGGAGGACTAAGGGGTGGGGTGTATCAAATTTTTGTATAGCCTGTAAAGCATTAAGGGAGTCTGAGACAACCACAAATGATGACACAGGCATAGATGCAATACAGATAAGTGCTGTAAGGATGGCATATAATTCAGCAGTAAAAATACTAGCCAAAGATAGTAAATGCCCTTGTACGACGCTGTCCGGAAACACTGCTGCGAATCCTACGCCGTCAGAAGACTTAGAGCCATCTGTGTACACAGCAATGGCATGAGAATGAGAGTGAAAGTGGTCAAGAAAAAGAGAGCGGGAAGCGACCGTAGACAGTTGGGCTTTCGAGCAAGGGAGGGAGAAAGAACAGACTCGAACAGCTGGAACTTCCCAGGGGGGTAGGGAAAAGTGAGATGCTACATGTACATAGAAAGGTGGTAGTTGAAGAGAAGACAAGAGCGAATGAAGGCGAAGAGAGAAGGGATGGAGTAAACAGGGGCGGCGAACAAATAAAGAATGTCTACTAATATCAGTGACCATTCTATAAATGGAAGGATTGCGGAGATCATGAGACCGTACAAAGTAGCGCAGGCAATGGGCATCACAGCGATCGGATAAGGATGGAACGTTCGCTTCTGCATAGAGGCTCTCGACAGGGGAAGAGCGAAAAGCACCAAGGCATAAACGTAATCCTTGTTGATGAATGGGGTTAAGGCTAGAGAGAGTAGCAGGAGATGCCGCTGAATAGATCTGGTCACCATAATCAAGTTTCGATAAAATAAGGGTGGAATGTAGGTGAAGGAGGGTTCGACGATCGGCTCCCCATGAAAGATGAGCAAGGGTTTTAAGAAGGTTCAGCCGGCTGTGACAAGTTGCCTTCAGAGAGGTAATGTGAGGTTTCCAGGATAACCTACGATCAAAGAGGAGGCCCAGAAACTTGACTATCACGTTCAGGGATACGGGAGCCATAGAGGTACAAAGGATGATCGGAGATGACAGAGCGTCTAGTGAAAGTGATTTGGTGGGTTTTAGTGCTGGAAAATTTAAACCCACGTGTGGTGGCCCAATTGGAAACACAGTCGACTGCATGTTGGAGAGAAACTGTAAGGAGGTGACAGTCAGCGCCTGCACAGGCAATAGCGAAGTCATCAACATAGAGTGATGACCAAATATTTGATGGAAGACTAGAGGCCAAATCATTAATAGCAAGAAGAAAAAGTGTTGTGCTCAGAACACATCCCTGGGGGACACCTTCAGCTTGGATAAAGTCCGGGGAGAGCACATTATTAACCCAAACACGGAAATGCCTGTCAGTTAAAAAGTTCTTAAGGAAGGATGGTAGATTGCTTCGAAGGCCTAAGGAGTGGGCTTGGGCTAAAATATTATACCTCCAAGTTGTGTCATATGCCTTCTCAAGGTCAAAAAATATGGCAATAACTGAGTGGTTATTCGCAAAGGCATTACGAACATACGTATCCAAGCGTAGTAAGGGGTCTATGGTAGAACGTCCCTTACGAAAGCCATACTGACGAGTGGAGAGACTGTTGTGTGTCTCTAAATACCACACTAAACGTCTATTTACTAGGCGTTCCATTACTTTGCAAACTGCACTGGTAAGAGCAATGGGACGATAGTGGGAGGTTTCATGTCCCGTAGTGCCTGGTTTGCGGAAAGGGAGAACAATGGCGGATTTCCACAGCTGTGGAAGAACTCCTTGTGACCAAATAAGATTGTAAAGGCGTAATAGGACTGCAAGGGCTGACTGATGTAAATGTTGTAGCGCACGAATATGAATGTCGTCGGGCCCAGCTGCCGATGATCGACAAGCTGAGTGTGTTGCCTCCAGTTCTTGAAGTGTAAAAGGCACATTATACTGTTCTTCTCTGAGAGAAGAAAAGTCCAAGGGTGCTAACTCTCTGGCAGACTTTGAGGAAAGAAATGAGGGCCATAGATGGAGTCCCTGAGAAATACGGACCAGATGATTGCCAATTTCATTGGCAACATCTAGTGGGTTTGCTATATCAACACCGGCAACCTGCAGAACAGGAGCCGGGTCAGGAGAATATTTACCACTCAGTTTTCGTACTTTTTTCCAGACTGCACTCAGAGGAAGCAGAGGTGATGGTGGAGACAATCTCGCCAGCAAGTGCGTTTAGCGTCATGGATGACACGGCGAGCGATCGCACGCTTCTGTTTAAAATCAAGGAGTCGCTCTGTGGTTCTATTGTACCGGTACCTGCCCCATGCAGCGCGTTTCAAACGTACTGCACGAGCACAAGCAGGAGACCACCAAGGCACGCATTTCTGAGAATGTCTGCCCGAAGTTTGGGGTATAGAATGAGAAGCTGCGGTGAAAACGGAGGACGAGAAGAGGTGTAAAAGCTCATCGATGGAGGACGAAGAAGGAACCTCTTTAAAAACAGTTAGGTGTGAGTAAAGGTTCCAATTTCCCCGATTAAATTGCCAGCGTGGGATGCGAAGAGGTGGCGAATATGAAGGGGAAGTAAGAATGATTGGGAAATGATCACTGTCATGTAAGTCCGGGAGAACAGACCAAGTGAAGTCTAATGCGGCGGAGGAAGAGCAGACTGAGAGATCGATGCAAGAGAGAGTATGAGTCCGAGGATCAAAATGGGTGCGAGTACCTGTATTTAAAACATGGAGGAAGTGGGTGGCAAGAAAAGCCTCTAACTGAATTCCACGGGAATCACAGTGAGACCCCCCCAGAGGAAATGGTGGGCATTAAAATCACCAAGTAACAGAATCGGTGGCGGTAATGACGAAACAAGGAAGGCAAAATCTGGAATAGATAATGCCCGAGAAGGAGAGAGATATAAAGAACAGAGCGTATACCACCTATGTAAGTGGATACGGGCTGCTTTGTAATGCAGCGAAGTATGAACAAATATCTGATGGTACGGAATATCAGTGCGAAGAAGGGCACTTTCATTAAAGGTCCCATCAGGAAAAGGATCTGAAGAATACAATAAATTATAGCCTGAGATGTGAGAAATAACAGCAGAGTGTAATTTTGGTTCCTGTAAGCAAACACCAACAGGGGCAAACTGGGAGAGTAACATCTGAAGCTCACCCCGATTAGCCCTGAGGCTGCGTATATTCCACTGTAAATAGGCCATGATTGGCAATGATAAAGATACTTGAAATCCGCAGGTAAGGGTTCCTACGGACTAGAAGGGTTAGAAAAGTCCAGATGCGGAGGCAGTGGAAAACGTTCAAGCAGCGAAGGAACGGTGTGCTGTGAAGAAAGGAGTTGCACAGATGGAGCAGAGGAGAGAGAAAGAGCGGAAGGTGGATCAGTGTCCATTGATGGTTTGGTCTCTGCAATATATTCAGAGATTGCTTCAAGCGTTTCGGAATTCAGAGATGTCGTATGGGAGACTATTGGGAATGATAGGGGGAGGATGAGTAAAGATTGGAACTGTATTGGACTGTACCAAGGTAGGGGGGGGCGAAAGGGTGGAGGGAACTGGAGAAGCGTGGCAGGGGACAGAAGAGGCAGGAACCTGGGAGGTGGCAGAAGAGGAAGAAACTTGGGAGGGAACAGGGGAGGAAGGTACATTACGAGGAGGAGGGTGAACCTCTGCACTTGTAACTGAGCCAGTGAGA